>NW_027495905.1:0-68002 GCF_021521415.1 Bidens hawaiensis
TGGGGCGAGGGACACGTACTGAAATAATGTTTTATCATGGTATACTTACAAGCTATGCAAGCGATTATGTGTTTAAATTATGTTTCATGATGAGCAATGCAAACGGTTATCTATGGTTTTCGATGTTAGTGCACCAGATTCGAGTAAGTGATCACTTTACCATTGGAACTCTAAGGGTAGGGACTGCTGGTTTGATCCGCCCACTCGTAGGGGTCGCACCTCTTATACAGACGAGTGCCTAGCATGTCACGGGGCAGTACTATGGGATTGAGCCCGCTCGTAGAGGTCGCTCCTCTTACGCAGACGAGCGCCTTGTTTTCCGGCACAACGTCCGCGCGTAACCCGCGGGACGGTATTATTCGCTCGTAGTGGCAGCGCCACTTACACAGACGAGCACGGTTCTCAGAAATGTTCCTACGCGCGTAACCCCGCGGGACGGATTTATCAAAGGAAACGTTATCAGAACTATGTTTTACTAAGCATGTGTTTCAATGATGCTATCAGAATTATGTTTTAGAATGATTTTTATCAAGACTATGATGCAATACGATTTATCAGGTTACTAAAACTTGTGAAACTCACTCAGTTTATACTGATTCAAATGTTTTACGTGTCTTTCAGGAGATAACTAGGTAGCGCATGGAGTCACACTTAGAGCACCTCACGCTGAACATCTAAAACTAGCTTTTGAAGATTTTAGTTCTATCCCTTCGATGCGCGCGGTTGTTCCCGCCACGCAAAGGGGATATGGCGTGGAAATCTTCAACAGTTTTTATACTTGGATGTTTTTATGTAATCCTTAAACAATGTAATGTATTTGTATTAAACATTTCATGCGCAATGAAAATCTTACTTTGAATGTTTGCAATGGCCCGTGCTTAATTATCAATCCCCACTCGCGCGCGCCCCGGCTGTTTTCGCCGTTCAGGGCCGGGTGTGACACATGGGTTATTCTACCGTAACTAACAAAAATAGAACAAAACAAAATTAGTATTCTATCGGTTTACATGACGGTACTTGGAGTAAACAAAATAAAAACAAAACAAAATGATATGGGCTAATTTGGTGACGCCAAGTGGCCCAATTGGGACTTCGCGACACCAAATCTTTCAATTATTATACGTAACAAGTGTTTTACCCGACGCGTCGCGTCGCGGTCGGTTGGTAAAACCTGGGTGGTGATGAACTCAAGCTTTGTTAGTCACTAACGTTGAGGAGGTAGGTCGACACGAATTCCATTGGTTATCGTTACGTACGTTATGATATCGGTACTAAAAACCAAATATGAAACAAAAAACTAAAAATCAAGGTGGACCAATTGGGTGGCATCGGTCGGTAACACTTGGGTGTTCGGAAGACCCGATCGTTGTCGATCCCGGGCGTTGAGGTGGTGAGTCTAAACAAATTCGTTCAGTTCCTGTTACGTTCGTTATGGTACTTGAAGTAAAACTAAAAAAACAAAACTGGCATTCAGTTTCTTTATGTTCATTACGGTACCAGAATGAAAACAAAATGCAATGAGTTTGCACGAATTCGGTTGATTTCGTCACGTTCGTTAAGATCCCATAACTAAAAACTAAAAAAACAAAAATAAAATTGATATTCGGTCAATTTTGTTGCTGTACCTGAAGTAAAAATAACAAAATGATATGGACCAATATGGTATAGTCAAATGGCCCAGTAGAGACTTAGCGACACCATAACCAAATATCTTAATTGTTATATATAGTAATAATAATTTAATGGGGGTAGCGAGTTATTATTCAAAGTATTTATTTTTATTGGTACATGCACTTTAGATAAGCATGAGTAGTTGAATATAACAATTAAGTCGGGGACCTTTTTATTTTTAAGTAAAATCTCTTATGTGACAAAATAAAATCGCACTTTTCGTGAAAAAATATAAGGAAAGAAAAGAAAAAGGAGTATAAAATAAGTAGCTTTTATGATATTAACTCTTTAGATAAAGTATATTTTAAAAACTGGAATAATATTTTATTTAAGAACTACTGTGCTCTTGTCACACCCCATCTTAGGCCTAGGAGTGCGATCAATAATTGGTACCATATTTGTAAATAAATCAGAGTAGCGGGTTAATGCGGAAGACTTTTATAAAATATAAGGATCAAACTTGTAAATATTTACATTACAAAAGGACGAGACGAAAGTCTCGTTTAGTATTTACTTGTTTATAGTTTACAAAAAGATCATATTTTAATATTCAAACAAAATTATCCGAGCCATCGGATTCTTGAGCTATTCGTCCTTTAAGCTCTATTCTTGGTTACCTGCAAAATGTTATAAAATACGTCAGCAACGAATGCTGGTCGAATATGTTGACGCTAAAAATATTTTCTTTACTTAATCACCCCCTCGAGACCATGTAAGTCTCGGCCCATCTTGGCTTAGGAATAATCAAGTTAAACAATCATCATAAACTCGAGTGTCTACACTAGGTCACCTCAGCAATGTTGGGTTTCTATGGATATTTTTAGACTTTGTTAATCATTTAACTAGTCATTAAAAGGCGGAAGCATGATTATCTATAAACTTTATGTACATATATCCATATATATATTACAAGTTCATATGTGTGTTAATCTATGAATAACCCTTTATTCTTGTTTCAAGATTACCATTAATCTTAAGATTAGAAACCCGAGACTAAGGATCAAATAATACGGAAAAACTAAACTATCAAAGCTTGTAAAACTTACATTCTTAACTCCTTAAGAGATGTAGTTGATGGTTGAAGAAGATGATGATGTTGATGCTAGACATTCAAGGGAAAATCCTCAAACGGAAGATACCCCGAGCCTCCAACACACACCGAGCTATGTTAGGAAGCTTGAACACGAGAAACCGAGACTCGAACCTCTTTTGTTTCTTGATTACGGCCGAACCAAAAGCTAGAAGGAAAGAGAGAGTTGTGGTTACTTATTATATCTTGAAAGTATGTTGATCTTTTTATAAATGAGATCATATCTCATTCATATCTTAAGTTAGGTTTTTGGTCAAGTAAAAGTTACTCAACCTCCATCAAGTCCTTACCAACTTTGACCAAGTGTATGGGGTGTAAGGCATACATGTCTAAATAATATATATTTTATACCTTATAAAATATATAAACATCCCATCTTTTATAAACCATTTTATAAAAGAACACATGTTTAAATAATCATTCCAATAATAATTATTTGAATAAATAAATTAACCAATTAATTTATTTAACACTTTCAAGTAATTATTCAGAAACCCTATTTCTGAATGTGTTGTGTTCTGTATTTGTTTTATAGATCATATCTCAACAAATACATAATTGGTGTGTGTCTAACTCGTTATTGGGTATGACCCGACTTGGATCAAACACGGCTAGCCACATTAACCTAATTATGTGTCTCGGGCATACGGTATTCCAACAATCTCCCACTTGCACGTGACTCATAGGAAGTTAATGCTAATGGTGAATACCGCCTAACAACAGGTCACCATCCCTAGTGTGTTTGACTAAGTGCCATTCAATAACATCATCCCCTTCAAGTCCATACTTGATATGATATAGGAAAGTCTTATCACTACATCCCTTTGTTACTAGATGTCCTGTCAAATCGAAGAGACACAGAGTGATCATTCTCTCAATGATTTAACTTAACAGGCCTTAGACATCTAAACTCTCAACACATAAGAGGAACAAATCCC
Organism: Bidens hawaiensis; assembly: GCF_021521415.1. Lineage (NCBI taxonomy): Eukaryota > Viridiplantae > Streptophyta > Magnoliopsida > Asterales > Asteraceae > Bidens > Bidens hawaiensis. The sequence goes on from NW_027495905.1 coordinate 3,700, forward strand.
ATCTTGACTGCATACACCCTTGTTGACATCTCGTATGATATCTGAGCTCTTTCTTACACGTTATCGTGTTACCGAAATAACAAAGAAGAGAGTCAAGTTATCAGACTTGATGAAAGACCAGATCCAATATGCATCTTAGGTCAAAGGACACAATGATACTCGCCTTTACTCAAGGATTACTTATGATCAGTTACACTAACTCCATGCAGTGATCCTTGAGAGCGGGTCAGTCCAATATTTGTATCCCACAAATATCTTTGAACTTTGATGGCAAACCTATGCCTTATATTCATCACATGAATATCAACCAATCCGGGTTCATAATAGTCTTACCTTCATACTTGTTCCCACAAGTATGATCGACTACGGACGTTTAGAACAACATAAGTCATTCATGGATTAAACATGCAAATATAGAACATAACTCATTGAATAATTAAAACATAATTATTTTTCATGAGATACCCATTACATTCGTTCTTATACAAACACTAAACACAGATTAAATCCACTCACTAGAATACCGAAGTCCTAATGCACAAACATGACCCTCATGCTTTGGCCTATCGAGGAGCTTCGTGAGTGGGTCCGCAATATTTTGATCGGTATGAACTTTATGAATACATATCTTTCCCTTTTCAACTTCATCCCTTATGTAGTTGAATCTGCGCTCAATGTGCCTCGTTTTCTGATGAGCACGAGGCTCCTTGATCTGTGCAATAGCACCCTCATTGTCACAGAATATCTCTAGGGGCTCCTGAATGGTAGAGATAATCCCTAGATCCATGATAAACTTTTTCATCCATGCAGCCTCTTGGGCTGCCATTGAAGCGGCGATGTACTCAGATTCTGTAGTGGATAACGCGACAACATCCTGCTTCGAACTCTTCCAAGAGACAGCGCCTCCATTCAAAATGAAGACATATCCCGACTGTGACCGAGAATCATCTCGGTCATTTTGGAAACTCGCATCCACGTAACCCTTTACGACGAGTTCCTCCTCACCAGACCCATATATTAAAAACATATCCTTAGTCCTTCTAAGGTATTTTAATATATTCTTGACAGCCATCCAATGACTGTCACCTGGGTTGTGCTGGTATATACTCGTTATGCTTAAAGCATACGAGACGTCCGGTCTAGTGCACATCATTGCATACATAATAGATCCTATTGCCGAAGCATAAGGAACATGCTTCATCCTATCCTGCTCTTCCTTAGAGCTAGGACTTTGGGATGAGCTTAACACGGTTCCTCTAGGAATAGGTACCAAACCTTTCTTAGAGTTTTCCATCCTGAACCTTTTCAGGATTTTATCAATGTATGCACTTTAATTGAGTCCGATCAATTTCCTTTGTCTATCCCTATAGACCTTTATTCCCAAGATATATGTCGCTTCTCCAAGATCCTTAATTGAGAAACGACTACTTAACCACGCTTTAACGCTTTGCATACTTGGTATATCATTTCCAAATAAAAGTATATCATCGACATACAAAATAAGGAACATGACTATACTCCCACTAGCCCATTTATACACACACGCCTCATCACCGTTTTGGACGAAACCAAATGCTTTGATTTCTTCATTAAAACGATGATTCCACATCCGTGATGCTTGTTTCAACCCGTAGATTGATTTCCTTAACTTACATACTTTGTCAGGATTAGATGGATCGACAAAACCTTCAGGCTGAACCATATGGACATTTTCCTCAAGATATCCATTAAGAAAAGCGGTCTTGACATCCATCTGCCATATCTCATAATCAAAATGGGCTGCAATGGCAAATAATATCCTGATCGACTTAAGCATCGCGACCGGCGAGAAGGTTTCATCATAATCAATCCCTTGAGTTTGTGTGAAACCTTTTGCTACAAGTCGTGCTTTGTAAGTATCTAGATTTCCATGCATATCGGTCTTCTTCTTGAAGACCCACTTACATCCAACCAGTTTGGAGTTAAGTGGACGATCAACCAATTCCCAAACTTGGTTATCGTGCATGGATTGCATCTCGGCGCTCATGGCTTCAAGCCATTTTTCACAATCAGGTTATGACATAGCATCTTTGTAGGAGATCGGTTCATCCGAATCGACCAAGTAGCAACCATCCACGAGAAATCCATATCTCTCGGGAGGTTGACTAACCCTACTAGATCTGTGAGCAACGTGTGTATGATCAACCATTTGATCACCTTCAACATCCTCGTGTTGAAAGCTAGTATCGACCAACTGTGTATCATCCAGTGATTCTTGAACCTCTTCAAGTTCCACTCTCTTTTCACTAGGTCCTTCCATAAGGAACTTAGTTTCTAAGAAGTATCCTTTGCGTGAAACAAACACTCTTTGTTCACTAGGATCATAGAATATATATCCTATATCATCCTTTGGGTATCCTATGAAGATACACTTGATGGATCGAGCCTCAAGCTTATTTGGGGTGTCACGTTTAACATAAACTTTGCATCCCCATACCCTTAAATATGAAAGGGATGGAACCTTTCCATGCCACACTTCATAGGGTGTTCGATCCACCTTTTTGGTCGGGGCCATATTCAAAATACGAGTTGCTGTAAGTAGTGCATATCCCCAAAATGATGGTGGTAGTGAGCTTCGTGCCATCATTGATCGAACCATGTCCAACAGTGTTCGATTCCTCCTCTCGGATACTCCGTTATGTTGAGGAGTACCAGGAGGAGTGAGCTGTGAAACAATTCCACAATCTCTAAGATGACTTTGAAAAGCATCACTTAGGTATTCGCCTCCTCTATCGGAGCGGAGTACCTTGATTGTTCGGTCGAGCTGATTTTTTACTTCATTTTGAAATTCCTTGAACATTTCAAAGGCTTCATGTTTGTGTTTCATTAGATACACATACCCATATCGACTAAAATCGTCGGTAAAGGTAATGAAGTACCTTTCACTATTCCTACTAGTGGGCTTGAGAGGTCCGCATACATCCGTATGTATGATACCTAACAAGTCCTTAGCCCTTTCATTTGTACCTTTGAAAGGCTCTTTGGTCATCTTGCCTTGAATACAAGATTCACACTCATCAAACGAACCTAACTCGTTTGTTTTCAAAAGACCATTCTTTTGAAGAGTATTTACACGATTCTTGTTTATGTGTCCAAGGCGACAATGACAAATATAGGAATCACTCAAATCCTTTTTGAGTCTTTTGGTGGAAGTTTGATATAATGAGCTATTTGAGGTATTATCATGAACCAATTCATAAATACCGTTGTTTGGTACAGCTTTAAAATAAAAGATACCATTAGATGATACATGCATTTCTGATTTTACAAATTTAAAGTCAAAATTACATTGTCTAAGAAGGTGCACGGAAATAATGTTCCTAGTCAAACTAGGAGCATACAAAACATTCCTCAAAACAACTTCCAAACCACTTGGAAGCGATAAAGTGAAGTCTCCTCTAGCGACCACGTGCACCCTTGCACCGTTGCCCATGAAAAGACTCACTTCGCCCTTCTTTAAGTCTTCATTCCTTTTGAACCCCTGCAACCAATTGCAAATGTGAGTTCCACATCCGGTATCCAATACCCATGTGTTAGAAGAAATAAGATTTAGCTCAATATTAATCATAAAGACATTACCCGAGGCATGCCCCGCATTCCTCTTGTCTCTTAGCTCCTTTAGGTAGACCGGGCAATTGCGTTTCCATGTCCGGTCTCCCCACAACCAAAACAAGGATCATCCTTATGACCCCTCGGTTCCACAACCTTTTGTTTCTTTGCCATAACCGGTGCCTTGCCCTTACCCTTAAGATGCACAGGAGGACCCTTTCTTTTTGCTACCTTAGCCTTAGGATTGGGCTGAGATCGATTCTTGGATCCACCTTCATTGATCGCAAACACGGGTAAAACCCTTTTACCCATGCTCGCCTCGGCTGTTTTAAGCATTGAGTGAAGTTCTCCAATGTTTTTGTCCCACCCGTTCATGTTATAATTTAACACGAAAGTGTCGAACCTTTTCGACAAAGAGTTAAGGATCAAATCCGTTGCTAACTCTTTTGAGATGGGACAATTGAGCTTGGCGAGGCGATCAATGTAACTTTTCATCTTAAGTGCATAAGTTGAAACTGGTTGATTATCATCCATTCTACATGCATGCAAGGCTCGAACCGTTTCGAACCTTTCAACCCTCGATTGCTTAAGGAACATTTCCTTAAGTTGAGTAATCATGTCGTACGCATTATGGTTTTCGAAATCCTTTTGGATTTCGGGAACCATAGTCGCCAACATGAGGCATGACACTTGAATGGAATCTTCCGTGTGTTGGACCTAATTCATGTATTCGACCTCACTTCCCTCTTCCGGTTCGTTGGGGATAGGTGTTTCCAAAACATGATATAATTTTTCTTGTTTTAGAACAATCCTTAAATTTCGGAACCAATCCGAAAAGTTATTGTGGTTAAGACGGTCTTTAGCGAGAATAGATCGGAGAGATACATTTTGGACGTTAGGGATTATGTTGTCGTCGACGTGTGCGGCCATCTGCAGAATTTTAATTAAGTTCATTTTAGTGTTTTACTTATTTTAATTATTAATACCCTTTTATATATACCAAATATAATTAATAATTAAAATCTAGAATCCAACGATAAACCCGACTCCGGTTAGGTGACCTTTTTCCCATTGTCGGTTTATCAAGGTAGTTATTCATAACAATTGCAAACCCTTTTGCAACTTCTAGAGTTTATGGGACCGGTTCGAAATCATATTTCGTGTCGGCATGTTTATCCCATCAACACCTATTAGACCCCATGCTTGGGTGACCCTCTTCACATGGTTCTAATTTAAGTCGTCCTACTTGTATCAACTTGTAATATCAACATACAAATGGTTAGGTGACCTTTTTCCCATTTATATGCCAATATTACCTCAACATATTAATTTACTCTACGCGGTTAGGTGACCTTTTTCCCACTAAGAGCTTACTAATATGTTAAGCGTTATACAAAAGGATGGTGTTTAACTTGTTATCCTTAATTTTAAAAGGGATTTTTAGTTTTAATAATTCTAGTTGTAAAACTTTAAATCATGTTCTAACATGCATTTAGTAACATGATTATTTTGAAACCATTTTCAAAATTCTAATTTATAATAAAACCATTTTATTATGGGCGTGAGACGGCTAGTTAATAAATCCATTTTATTAAACTACGTGTCACGTGATTACCGATAATTGTTAGAACCCGTTTTATGCTTTGTTAATTAATTCTATGTGACGAAGTTGATATCCTAATATCTAACAACCACATAATCAAACAATCAATTAACAAGCATACACAATTATACTAGACACGAGCCACTAAGTTAGACCACACTTGTTAGCCGAAACAAGTGTGTGTCTTAGGTCCGATCCTAAGGGACACATGACACATGGATGTTGTAGCTCCCACTTGATCCCGCATCCAAATGCGTCAAGCATCTTCTTCAACCCCGTTGTAATCCATTGGGCTTGAACTTGGGCCTTAGCTTCCATAAGCTTCCATTTGGGCTCAATTGGTGGGCTTAGGTCCTTTTGGGCTTGAATCCCCTTAATGGGCTTGTGAGGCCCATTATCACCATACCCGACCCAATAAGGCCCAAACTTCCAATTTTGCAATATTCTTTAATTTTACAAAACCAAATGTCCTAATACATTTTTTATTCTATAAAATAAAGATATTACAAATAATCTATTTATTACATACCCATATGAATAAATAATTACAAAATTACAAAACTGCCCCTAATTATTACTAACCGAAACTTGAATAATTAATTACAATTACAATCACCAACCACAAACAAACATCCATTTTGGTCTACGGCTCGGTCTAGTTTTAATAAATAAAAAACATAACCCGTTATGTTTTAGGATCCCGTTCCAAAACCCCTTGACCTTATCGGGCCTAGCCCAACCCATTTGGGTTTGACCCAATAACTTGTTCTTGGGCTTCGGCCCATAAGAAAGTCTCATGGGCTTCGGCCCATTTAACTTTCTTCCCTTTTACCGGTTAACCCATTAACCAAATGAGGTGGGCTTCGGCCCAATAGCTCGGTTTTATTTATTTATTTATTTTTTTTTTGAACAAAGCCAAAAAAAATATAACAAGATTAAATACAAAAAAAATCATGCATGTTAATTTTTTGTATAAAATCTTTCAAGGGGAAAATATAAAACCGAAAACCCGAAGCTTAGTTTCCCGTATCCCGGCTCTTGATGCCAATTGTTGGGTTTCGATGGATATTTTAGACTTAGTTAATCATTTAACTAGTCATTAAAAGGCGGAAGCGTGATTATCTATAAACTTTATGTACATATATCCATATATATATATTACAAGTTCATATGTGTGTTAATCTATGAATAACCCTTTATTCTTGTTTCAAGATTACCATTAATCTTAAGATTAGAAACCCGAGACTAAGGATCAAATAATACGGAAAAACTAAACTATCAAAGCTTGTAAAACTTACATTCTTAACTCCTTAAGAGATGTAGTTGATGGTTGAAGAAGATGATGATGTTGATGCTAGACATTCAAGGGAAAATCCTCAAACGGAAGATACCCCGAGCCTCCAAGACACACCGAGCTATGTTAGGAAGCTTGAACACGAGAAACCGAGACTCGAACCTCTTTTGTTTCTTGATTTCGGCCGAACCAAAAGCTAGAAGGAAAGAGAGAGTTGTGGTTACTTATTATATCTTGAAAGTATGTTGATCTTTTTATAAATGAGATCATATCTCATTCATATCTTAAGTTAGGTTTTTGGTCAAGTAAAAGTTACTCAACCTCCATCAAGTCCTTACCAACTTTGACCAAGTGTATGGGGTGTAAGGCATACATGTCTAAATAATATATATTTTATACCTTATAAAATATATAAACATCCCATCTTTTATAAACCATTTTATAAAAGAACACATGTTTAAATAATCATTCCAATAATAATTATTTGAATAAATAAATTAACCAATTAATTTATTTAACACTTTCAAGTAATTATTCAGAAACCCTATTTCTGAATGTGTTGTGTTCTGTATTTGTTTTATAGATCATATCTCAACAAATACATAATTGGTGTGTGTCTAACTCGTTATTGGGTATGACCCGACTTGGATCAAACACGGCTAGCCACATTAACCTAATTATGTGTCTCGGGCATACGGTATTCCAACAAGCAAAACACCGCAGCGTTTCGACATAACTTTGGTACCATAAATATACACATGGTCAGTCTCACTCGGACGTAACTTAGGTCTGGCCATCGTGGCTGGAGGTCGTGACCAAGCGTGGTGCGATGTACCCACCGCATTCCACATATTTAAGGATCCAAACAAACGTATACCACAGCCTAAGGGCTAGGCTTATACTCTTATTTACAATGTTTTTAGAGACACGTAGCCTCATGTAAAGTTTTACACATAACACGTTTGTTTGTTTGAAAACAAGTTTGTAAAAGTGGGGCGTATTCACTTTTTCAATGGGATCGGCTTCCAACACCGTCCGTGAGTCTTTCCTTCGCTATCTCGCACCTATAGTACGAGTATAGCTTTTGTTAGTCGGATACACGATCCGGCTTAAGACCTTTAGTCTTATTTATCTCGATGAACCTTTAGTTCAATATCTCTTTTTACTTTAAAACCTTTAGTTAAAAAGTAATCTTTATAAACCTTTAGTTTATTTATAAAAACCCTACGTTTCTTCTTCTTTAAGAAAAGAATTCTTTTCTTTATTATTTAAGAATACTCATTATTCTTAAATAATATATTTTATAACAAAGAATAATCATATACATATATATACTCACACATATATCTTTCATCTTTCTTTTATTTATTTTCTTTATTATATATATTTCTTTTGTTTATCGAGAATAATTTCGACTTGGGGTATTAAGCCTTTATAATATTTTATTATTATTTTATTCGGGCATTATGCCTACCTTTCTTGGATCAATACCCCTACACACTCAGCCAGCACTTCGACTCTATTCTCTTTATTAACCTTTCTTGATCAACGCCTTCTCTTTGGCACGCTTATCGAGATGCCAACTCTTCACAACACGTACTTCGAAATGATCGTCGGAACGTCGGGACAACACCTCCTTCTTGTTTGGGATGTTGTCGGGGAATGGTATGAATATCAAGATATTGGACACAGAAAACGAGGAATTATGGCACGGATTTCGAGGTGGATCGAGGGTCGGATTCTCAGGGTTTAGAGAGAAGCTAGAGAGAGAAAGGAGAGCAGGTTTTGGTGTGAGGAGTGCATGAACCCGGACCTGCTATTTATAGAGCTGAAATTGGACCCATCACGCTACGCGATGGATCCCATTGCCCATCGCGTAGCGCGATGTAGGCTTGCTGAGTCACAATATAGACCTGCCACGTGTTGACACGTGGCAGGCGCCGCGCCACGTGGCTACACATGGCGAATGTGTTGCCACGTGGTGACACGTGGCGGCAACCGTTGCCACCGTGTGCCACGTGGCACACGTGTCACTCTGTGTCAGACACTCCTTCGCGATACGCGATGGAGGTCTCTTCTGATCCATCGTGTATCGCGATGGGTCAGGAAAACAGAATTTTCACTTTTAACCCTGGAGTTTGGAAATTGACAAAATTGGTCATTTGATTTCGGAAATTTGACATTTTTGGCCCGAAATTTATGTGATGTTACAGCTCTTCTCATGAAAACGTCCCTTCCCCGTGTCCACGGCCATCCATCAAAGTCTAAAGAGCCTGTTTCGTTGGTTGTTACTTCGTTGAAGTGAAAAGGTCATACTTCAAAATCGAGGGCCTCCCCTACTCCGACGAATGCTGCACCGGCTGTAAGTGGACGGAAACATGGATGTTCATCGAAGGTGGGGAGGTCTAAAGTAAATTGCTACAACGTTGGCGAGTGGTGAATGGTGTGAAAGAGGGCGTCTGGCCAAAGTGAAAGTGTCGTAAGATGTTCGGGTTGTGATCTAATTGTGTACTAAAGTTTACGTTTAGGGTGTTTTTTTTGCTAAATGTTATCTTCTCATTTGTTTGCCTGTTTGTTTTGTTTAGGTAACAATGGATGGTTGTAACCATGGCTATGTGATATTAAATCTACAAACTTAGATTGGTGTTATTGGCGTGTAACATCCCGAATTTTCTAAAAATAATATTTAATATATTATTTAATTGTGATGGAAAAGTTTACTTGAGTTAGTAGAGAAATAATATAAAAAAATGGAAGGTTAAGTAGACTAATTAGATGAAATTAAATATGGACCAAAAAAAAAGATGGGCCTTTGGTCCATGGGCTTAAGGGAGTATAAATACCCCTTAAACCCTAATCCTTTCCATTTTCATCCATCTCTACATCATAGCCTACACCTTCAAAAACACACACTTAAGCCAAACACTCTCTACACAAATCCTTTCAATGATCCAAGACCAACCGAATGTAAGAAATCATTTATCTCAGCTGAACCAAAATATTAGAACCCGACACTGCAGGCCCGTGATGCCGCCGTTTGGATATAGATCTAGCTTATTTCGGGTGTTTAATCAAACAAAACGAGCTTAAGGGCCACCTTAACTCAGATCTGGACACCCCGAACTACTCAGACCATATCATACCCCAACCAACCATGGTGGTTAACAGCGGCCGACAACGCCGAAATCGACGAAAAACCTTAAAAACTCGTAAAAATGAGCTGAACAGAACTTATACGTTGTATAAGTTTGTGCAGCGTATAAGTAGCAGCGTGTAAGTATAATGGCCATGTAAGTATGTAAGCAGTGTATAAGTGTAATGGCCGTGTAAGTAGTACGTATATGTATATACGTTGTGTATGACTTATACACCAGAATGACTTATACGCTGGATGGACTTAAACGCTGAAGACACCTTATACGTTGAAAATAGCTTATACATCTGCAAGGAACTTATACGTTTATAGGACTTATACGCCAATAGAGTGTATCCATAATGACTTATACGCCAGGAAGAGACTTATACGAACTTATTTATGTATGAATAAATGTTTGACGGTGCGTGAACGATCTTCGGATATTGCATGTAACGCCAGGTGATAGTTTAAAGATGTGATTGTTTATATATGATGTATGGATGATGTTTGTATGTTATGTATGGATGTTTTAAATAAATATATAAAAAAATGGTAAGGTACAGAAGAAGGTACCGCACCTACTAATATCCGAGGTAGAAAGGGACCGGACCCTAATAATATCCGAGGCAGAAAGGGACCGAGACCTAATTATACTCGAAGAAGAAGGGACCGGGCCCTAATAATATCCGAGGCATAAAAAGGAACCGAGCCCTAATAATACTCGAGGCAGTACGGCGTAATGCTCTTTAAGACGTATAAGTATGTAAAGTATGAATTACATATAAAGTATGAAAGAAAGAAATGAAGAAAGAAAGAAGGTGTATACTTATGTATGTACGGAAGAAAAATAAGCAGCTTAAGTATATAATATGTATCTTTGAATGTGTATGTATAAATATGTATAAGTATTGTATGTTACCTGATTAACTAGAACTCACTCAGCTTATCAGACTTTTAGTATGCACGCAAGTAAATAGACTGAAGCAGCTAGCTTGAGGGAGACACATGGCAGGAACTGAGGAAGCTTTCATCCGAAGATTTGTCATGATGTTTAAATAAGATATTTTTATTTTATGTTTTTTAGACAAGTTTGAATGTTTTGTAACGAATGACTGAAGTTTTATTTTTTTTTTCCGTGAAAGTTTAATTTAACTCTGATATTCGGAACTGTATTTATGAGTAAATCCAACGCCAATGTAGGGCACCGGGAACGGGGCCTTACATGGCAGTGTTTTAAATAATGGTTAATACCGGCCGGTTGAACTAGTAATATCGGTTTTCGCATATCAGGTATCTTGAGCCAAACCAACGGTTTTTTTTCTCTCTAAAATACTGGTTAAAACCGGCAAACTGGTTTAAAGCCCAAGAGATTTTTGATATTTTGTGGTGCATATATTAAAAAATCACTTTTAAGTGATTAACATTGAAATGAGTAAGTATACTTTTGGATTATTTTTTGAAAATCAAGTGCTTTTGTATTACTTTTTGATTATGGATTAACTTTTGAATTATATTTTATTATAGAATCATATGCTTTTGGGTTATTTTTGAGTTTAAGTTGTATTTATATGAAATTAAAAGATAAACTATTTATCCATATTTTAGTCCAATCCGGTATTAGTAAAAAAAACGGGTTTTAAAACATTGGTTATTGGTATGATATTGTTATTTTAGTTTTACAACTCCTAAATGGCTTATTTGTTCTTGTAGTATCTTGCTAGTCCTTATTTTTGTTTTATAAAATCACTAGTAATTTTAACAAACACAAATAAAATAATAAACAATTTTAATGTAGGATAACGAGTTACCATTCTTCTTCTTCTTCTTCTTCTTCTTCTTCTTCTTCTTCTTCTTCTTCTTCTTCTCTCCTCCTCCTCCTCCTCCTCCTCCTCCAATTCTTCTTCTTCTTCCTCCTCCTCCCCCCTCCTCCTCCCATGGTAGATAAGTATAAGTAGTTTAACATAATAAAATTAAGTTAGGGAAGCATAAGGTATGTAGCTTTTTATTATATCAGCTCCCTCCTACTCCTTTGGTAGATAACCCCCCCTCCTCCTCCTCCTCCTTCTATGGTAGATAAGTATAAATAGTTTAATATAACAAAATTAAGATGGGGGACTTATTCGTTTTTCTTTGATTGGACGAAAAGTTTTGTATGCTAAAATTATATTGAGTAACTTTTGATTATAAAAAAGAAAAAGAAAGAGAGAATCATAAGGTATGTAGCTTTTTGTTACATCAACCCATTAGATAAAATATTTACTTTATAAAATAATATAATATTTTATTTTTTTTCAACAATTTACTTTTGCGTTAGGGGAGGGTTTTCCCAAATTGAAAGATGATTGTATCGTGATGTGGTATTTTTACACAGTAACATATTTAGAGGATTCGTTGACCGTTTAAAAGAAGTACTTTTGTCGTTACATATACAATGAAACACTTTAAATACTATCATTTGATGATTCCTTTTATGGATTTTAGTTATGTTTTTATGATTTAATGGTAGAATTTTTTCGACATATATTATACCTGCGCAAGAGCTGTAGGTTGTGGCCCCAAGTGGGACCACTTCACGCTCCCCTCATGAAGTAGTCTCGACTCTCGAGTATGAACCATACCTTGCTCCTTTTCTTTCGATTCCACACAATTTTTTTAACCATTGAAAATAAATAAAACTATTTAGGAATGGTAAAAAATAAATAATCAAAAATCACATTTCTCAACTGTCTTATTTATTAATTCTCGAAAAAACACATTCAATTAATCCCCACATTCCCAACAAACCCCACCAGGATTAACCAAAAAGACATGCATTGGTGATCTCAGTCTCATACAAAATTATAAACTGATGTATAATACCCAACATACGGGTATACGCCTTAGGGGTTATTTCGAAATATGATGATGAGTCATTAAGAAGTCTGACCGATTCAAGATTAATAAATCAGTCAGCATCTTTTTAAAGCTTCATTATTAAGAGACTCTATAAACCTTTAGATTTGTAATTTTAGTGAAAAATAAAAGATATTTTTCAAGAAAAAAGTATATATTTTATTGTTTTGTTAAATTTGTAAAGTCAACATTAACATTTTATTAATTTTAATGCTTTATTACTATATGTTATTTCACCTTTGATTCGCTATCTATAAATAGCTTCTCAAACTTCATTTTCTATTCATCATCTTCTTGTTCTTCTTCTTAATTTATTTTCTCTTTCCATAAAACCTCCATAGCTAAAAAAGAACATACTCTCACAATGGTTACCAGCTACCCTAAGGTTTAATAATTGAAGCTTATGTTACCTTTTTTTCACAAAAGATTATATTAAGTTTACAAAATCTCAAATGGAATCTGTTGATTAGACACTTATGAACAAAATGAAAGATGATGGCCAACTTATCATGGTTAGGAATAACTACGTTATTCCCCATGCAGACGTCCCTCCCCGTCGTGGTCGCGGCCATCCACCAAAGGCCAAAGAGCCTGTTTCGAAGCGAAGAGGTCGTCTAGCAAAGGTGAGGGCATCTCCTAATCCGAAGATTGCTGCATCGGATTTAAGTGGACGAAAACGGGGACGTAGACGTCCACCAAAGGCGGGGAGATCTAAAGCAAAATCTACACTGCCGACGAGTGGTGACCGACGTGGAAGAGGACGTCCAGCCAAGGTGAAAGTGGAAGCGTAGTTAGCTACTCCTGAAAAAAGCGTTACACCGTTAAGTTCTTTTTAACGGGGGCATTGGGGGCCGACTTGTTAAAATTTGAGACCGCCAGTGGCGATAAAATGAATAGGGATTACTGTCGGCTAATATAATTCAATAGGCATTATTAAAATCCAATAATCCTTTGTAAAATCATCAATTATTTCTAATATATATATATATATATATATATATATATATATATATATATATATATATATATATATATATTGGTTTAAGTTCAATAAAGAAATTAAATTATTGCAAGAAATGAGAGAAATGAATATGAGCCACTAGTTTTATTTTAGGTTTTAAATAATTAAAAATAAATAAAAAAAGATGTAAATGCAACAATAAATGCACTCTCTCTCCGATTAATACAACTAATATAGCCATAAGACTACCCGTAGTGGCAGCTTTGCCACCCACATTATGGAGGAAAACGCGAGGGGTACACCGCCCCCCCCTGCGTTATGTAATTTTTGTTTTCCCCGGCGTTTTCTACAAAACGCAAGAATGGCTCAAAAATCAAAAAAGAAATCTGTTACATTACCTGACAATGGCGGTTTGTGTTTGTGAGCCTGAGGATCCATCGCCGGAGATTGACGGTGGCGGTTTTTTCCGGCTTCGTTTTTTCCGTTCTCGATTTTCCGATTTGTTTCATCGCCGGAGGGATTTGAGATCTGGGTGGGGACTGACGGAGGGATTTGAGATCTGGGTGGGGATTGACGGTGGCGGTTTTTTCTGGCTCCGTTTTTTCCGTTCTCGATCTTCCAATTTGCTTCATCGCCGGAGGGATTTGAGATGGGGATTGACGGTGAGATTGTGTTGTGATTGTGATTTGAGGTTTAAAAGTATTTTATATACATAAGTTTTGTGATTGTATTGTAAAAAAACAAACAAAAAAGGTGTACAAGTGGGTTTCGTGGGTTTTCATGTTGGCCGGAATAATTTGATCCGGTGGGTTTCGTGGTGGCCAGAATAATTGGATCCGGTGGTGGGTGCAAAAAAGTGTAGACGTGACTGGGTGCCACGTGACGCATAATGTCTGGGGGTGAAGAGTTATGACTACAGCCTGTTTTTGTAAAAAATCATAACTCTGACTGAGCGCCACGTGGCGCATAATGCCTGGATATGGAGAGTTATGACTACACATGGTCTAATAAATCTCTTTCTAATTAATATATCTAACTAATTTAACTATAATAATTAAAAAGATAAAAACACTATTTTAGTTTATTTTTTTTACACATTCTTCATTTTATTCAACATAAATACAATTTATTCACATAATAATATTCTTTATATTAAAAAAATAATTTTCACTCAATTTATTAGCATGTTTTTAACACTAAATATCAAAACATAATATTTTTTTTTTTCAATTAGTATGCCTATAAAAATTATTGTCATAAATAATAATAAAAAAAATCATACAAATGTGTCCATTAAATGTAAACAATAAATATACAACCTACACAAAGTTATATAACCTACACTTGTTTTGAGCGATATAAACGTACAACATACAAAAAACATACAAATTACATATGTAATTCGATATCAGCAATTATATAAACTACACAAAGATACACATATTCTACACATGCGTAGGTTATATATTTTTCGTATGTAGATTATATGTTTTTTTATTCTTAAAACAAGTGTAAGTTATATGTTTTTTGTGTAAGTTGTATATTTTTTATTGACATTTAATGCAAACATGTGTAAGATAGTTTTTTTTTATTATTCATCACAATGTAACTACGTGTTTATGGATATTGATATGTTGAGTTTGAAGAAATTGGTTTATAATTAAAATAAAATAATGTATGAATAAATTGTATTTGTGTAAGATAAAATTTTCGTGTGTAGGATATATGTTTTCGTGTGCGTGTGTATTTCATTGATGATAAATTTTGTGTGTAGGTTATAAAAATAAATGAGTTCTTAATATTTTTCAATTATAATAATTTAGTTAGTTATATTAATTAAGTAGATAAGTATTATGGTTTATTAGTTATATTAATTAAAGAAAGAGAATGATTAATACTTTCTTTATTTAGCTTTAAACATTTAAAACTTAAAACAGAACTAGTGGCCCATATTTATTTCTCGAATTTCTTGCAATAATATCATTTCTCTCTTGAACCATCCCCTATATATATATATATATATATATATATATATATATATATAGATAAAGGATCAAATACAATAATCCCTTATCATACAATAGCTACGCGAGTTTCTTCACCATCGATTTTCAAAAAACACGCGACCGTTTCTTATCCTCTGCTCCACTGCTCCATCAATTCCGTACGCCTTCACCGTCACCGTCCAATGATTGCATCTACCGTCACGACCGTCGACGGTACCATCGTGAACACCATCTTCCTCGTCACGCCTTTTTCATAGGTCAGTTGATAAAATTGACCAATTAAAATTGAAATTGTTGAACTAATTGATCAATTAAACTTTGAAATTGGTCCAATTAATCATCAATTTGAAGTTTCAATTAATCAATTTTGAGTTTTGAGTAAACCCAGTTGCAGACGTTCCATTTTTTGTTCATATGATCGAATCAATGATCAAATTAACGGTCGATTGACGATTGTTTGATGATTATGAGATTATATGAAGTGATTTCAATGTTCAATTTCATGTTTACAGGTGTTTAATTTATTTTTTTTTGGTTAGTTTTAGAAGTTCTAAACACCCAGAACTTCTTAGAACTTCTTCAGAACTTCTAAACTTTATCAGTTTTGAACACCCAGAACTTCTTAGAACTTCTAAACTTTACCAGTTTGAACTCACAGAACTTCTTAGAACTTCTAAACTTTATCAAAACTTCAATACTTTTTTGAACACCCAAATCTTCTTTGAATGTATTAGAACGTTTAAAGATGTTCTTTTTTGGTCAGAACGTTTAAAGGTATTTCGTTTTGTTTCAGGACGTTTAAACATAATATTTGTACTGAACTTATAAACAACATTATTTAAAAACGTATAAACAGAACGTATAAACTTTTTGTACTGAACTTTTAAAGTTTAATTGATTATGTTCTGAACGTTTCAACAGTACGTATAATATGTTTAAACAGAACGTATAAACAGATCGTATAAACTTAATGTTAATACGTTCAATGTCAAAACCCAGAACTCAAAACTCAAAATTGATCGACGAAAGCTTCAAATTGATGATTAATTGGATCAATTTCAAGGTTAATTGATCAATTAAGCTCATCAACAATTTCAATTTCAATTTCAATTAGAAATTGCTTAACTGACCTGTGACCAACGATCGATGGTGGTGAAGGACGATGGTGGTGCTCATGACAGTAGACGATGGTCGCGATGGTGGACTTTGATGGGTATGCGTTAAGTATTTTTAGGTTAATTACAATTATGCCACTAAGCAGTTTTAATTTCAATTAGAAACGGTGGTGTAGGAAGTCGCGTACCTAATGTACGATAACTGATTATTGTACAGTAACCCACCCCTATATATATATATTAAAAAGTTTTACATTTTTTGTTTAATTAAAAAGGAAAATTAGGTTGGTAGCAAAATAATTTATTATGAAATACTATATAAAGATGTTCAAAGATCAATTGCTCCTACTTATATAAGAGTCTAACGTAACGATTACGTGTTTACTTTGATTGATGTGTCCTATTTATTCAGCTAATAACATTTTTCATGTGAACGGACTGTCATGTATTTCCTTTTCTTTATGTATAGCTAGCAAACGAGTTAGGCTAAACGTACCATCTTCCTTGTTAAACGTACTCTAAATTCTGAACTTTCATTTCTTTTAACATTTTTAAACGTACTCTTAACACATATTTTTTTAATTTTATACTTCCCTCAAAATATCAAAGAATATTATTTTTTATTTTTGTTTTTCAATATTTTTTTTATTATTTTTATTACTTTGTTATCTTATTAAAACATAGTTTATTTTTTGTGCGCGTTAAAATGGTGGGTGTAAGGCCCGGTCCCGGTGCCCTACTTTGGCGTTGGGTTTACTCATAAGCACAGTTTTAAATATCAGAGTTAATTAAAACTTTCGCGAAATAAATAAAACTTCAAACATTCATTACAATAATCCATAACTTGTCTTTTAAAAACATAACATAAAACATAGTATTCGAAACATCATGACAAATCTTCAGATGACAGCCTCTTCAATCCTGCCATGTGTCATTCTCTCAAGCAAACTGCTTCAATCTATTCATATTCGTGCATACTAAAAGTCAGCTACGCTGAGTGAGTTCTAGTTAATACAGGTAACATACAATACATCCAAATGCTTACTTATATACGCATCCGAAGATGCATATAACATACTTATCTTTTTTACCTTTCTTCGTACTTTCATACTTTCATACTTTCATTCTTTCTTTCATACGTACATATTTAAATACATTTCATCCTATAACCTTCGCAAATATTATTAGGGTCTGTTCCTTACATTCGCAGATATTATTAGGGTATGTACATTCGCAGATATTATTAGGGTATGTTCCCTTCATTCGCAGATATTATTAGGGTCTGTTCCAAACCTTCACTCTACCATACTTTTATACTAACATTCATACAATTTCGCACATACACTGCTTTATCATTCATATATACACAATTATATATATATATATATATATATATATATATATATATATATATTCTAACGCTTACCTTCCTTGGCGATACATGCAATATCCAAAGATCGTTCAAGTATCGATAAGCTTTCATTCTTATTCACAATATAATATATATCACATATATTGTCCATACACATTCACATATCATATACTTACCACTTAAGGTAAGTATATTAACTATTCACATTGAGTAGGCACACAGCCCCGAAAACATAACAATGAAATGGGGCTAGAAACTCACCTAAACACGGTTACGTTCACCGTTGGTTATTCTTTCTTTAGCTGTGCGCGACTAACTGTATAACAATTACACATATCAAATAACTATCACTACCCATATCGTGTTTCTAGTTTAATTATTATCCTCAATGAACGGGGTCTGGGGCAACTAGGGCTGTAAACGAACACGAACAAGTCCTTGTTCGTGTTCGTTCATTAAGGAAATAATGTGTTCACGAACACTTACCGAACGAGATTTTATGTTTTTGTTCGTTCATTAAGGAAGTTAATGTGTTCACGAACACAAACGAACACAAATAAAATCGACAGAGCCTTGAGATTAAGACCGATGTATTCATCAATGTGAATAATGAAAGCATGTAAACGAATTGAACGAACACGGGCATTCTCGTGTTCGTTAATTTATATTTGAAACAACACGAACACTTAATCGAACAAATATTTATGTTCATGTTCGTTTATTTAAAAAATAAACATTTGTGTTCATTTATATTTTTTTTTAATCCAAACAAATATAACTGAACAAAGATAAATAACCATATATGAACATAAACAAACATAAATGAAAACATTTATATGAACGCAGATTAACAAATATAAACTTTAAGTAGATGACTTATCCAAATGATATTTAACTACTGTTTATTAATACATAAACAAACATAAATAAACAGACATAAAGGAGCATAAACGAACGCTCATGAACATAAATGAACGAACAGAACATGTGTTCATGCTCGTTCGTTTATTAAACAAACGAACATAAAGAACTTCCCGCCGAACAATTCATGAACAATTCACCGAACGTTCGGTTCATTTATAGGCCTAGGGGCATCGTCCCTGGCAGCAGGGTTAGCCCCCAGCAGGGTCCAAGAGGCTCATTCGTTATGTCTTAACGAATGGACCTCTATAACGAATGGACTATTATAACGAATGAACCTTTATAACGAATTGACCTGATTCGCTACCTTAACATAACGAACGGGTGGGTAACAAATGACCAGATTTGTTATCTTATCATAACCTAATTCGTTATCTTATCATGACTTGATTCGTTATCTTCCCTAGCGAATGGATAGATAACGAATGGCAAGTGCCATTCGTTAACTTATTAAGACGAATTAAGGGTTCCTTCGTTATCAAGACACACGAATGTGTCCCATTCGTTATGACTGGGTAACGAATAAGCAGTTATTCGTCCAATCATAACGAATGATCAACAGTTCTTATCCAGACTTTGACTCAGCGGTCAAAGTCAAAATCGTCAAGAACACGAAATGGTCAACGTTTACCAGATCTGCAATTACCCTTCAATTCATGATGAAACAACATGATTTTGGTATCATTGAACTCGGATTCACCTCGCCTACAAACCCCAATCCTTCAATCACCCAAATATTGCGTTTTACATGGTGCGATTTGTACATATATACATACGGCTCATTTACCCCCGATTAATCTATCAAACTTTAACGGGTTTTACTGGGAATCATTTCGTTTGATTAGTTTTTATCATATCTACAGATCTAGGGATTCTAAACAAGACGAACACGTGTTTCTCTATAAAATGTACCTTTAAGCGAGTCGATCTACAAACATGGTCTAGTCTTGATGTTGGTTAGGTTTGTCACAACGTTCCAGCACCAAAAGGCCTGGGTTTTCACTTTCAGATCTTGACTCGGGATATAGGATGGTATCCGTGTGTGTTTTGTAAGGTGTAGGCTATGGTGTAGAGATGGATTAAATTGAAAAGGTTTAGGGCTTAAGAGGTACCTTAACCCATGGACCTAAGGCCCATTCCAACTCTTATTCCATCTTTAAAAGTCCAAGCCCACATTCTGATAGTCTATTTAACTTTGACGGATACACGACACATTATTGAATAAACGAAATTTCTTTTATATATCATTAAAAGCATGATGTTACAGTGGGCGAGGAGGGTTGAGTGCTTTACGAGGAGTTTGTAAGAGATGACCCCACACTACTAGTCCAATATGTCATGTGTATGCATTAAAATGATTTGTTAAATTGTGTGTGTGTGCGCTCTCAAATAAATCCTACAACGTTTTGCTACTTGTTACTCCCGCATTTACCCTTACAATTAAAAACCAACTAAATCCCTCGTATCATTAACTACCATTTATTTGTTAATTGAGTGCTATTCAGTATTAATTTGAAAGATACAAAAAACTAAATAAAAACCTTAATTGTTTAAATTACTATTGTACAACACATTGTTTCTTAACAATGTATAATATGCTTATTGTTTTCTGAATTTTACTTAATTATTAAATATTGTATTTTCAACAAGATTAGTTGGAATAATTTACACCCAAAAATGTAAATTAGTTTTAATATATGCTCTATACTCAAGCTAATACATAATTGAAGATATTTACTAATTAGATTTGCTATAAATATGATCTATGTAAATATGAAATGTTTAATCGAATTGGAATGATTAGTATAATTTTTTTATAATTCTTTAAAAACTTTGACTGATTTTGATAAATTAAACACGCAATTAAATCAAACTATTAAACCAATTAAGCATACTAATAAATTAAATATATATCTATCGACTCTTTTATGGTTCGCCATTTTTATTTCCATACATTGATTAGTTATGATTAAATTTCAATATTCCTCATTAATCCTAGTCGGATCAAGCTTATATTGCTCTCATTCTTGATTGAACCACACATGTCTTGACAGTTCTTGTTTTTTTTAATCATTTTTGTTACTTTTCTTACTTTCTTTCTAGCTCAAACTTGAAAATGAGTAAAAATTATAGTGGCACATCATCACCCACCTCGTCACATTTTCTCCTCGACCTCATCACATTTCACTTTCAACTTTATGAGTGGGTTAAATATTGTCTTTATAATGTTTCCTATTGTGATTATTAATTATTTTTATTTGTTGGACACAATATAGTTTTTAGTTTTGTTAGCTTAGCCGAAAGGAGTTAAACAAGCTAGATGACGTGTTAACATCGAAGATTAGTGTAAAAAGTTGAGAAGATTAGAAGTGAAACAAGAGCAATTTGCTTACAGTGTCGAGAAGAAGGAAGAAACCAAGACTTGGTTATGGCGTAGCCTATGCCCCAGTAGCGTAGCGGTATGCCTGGTTAATTTTTTTTTGTGTGAAACATCGTTAGACAAGATGTGTGTTACTCCCTATGGCATAATCGTATTTTGTGACTTGCGATATCAGTATGGCAAAAATCGTAATATATTTATGGTCAAGATAATAATTAAAGTGGGTGAGAGATCCTGATACGAGACGAGAGCTTCGGTGGCTCGGTTCATATGTATGTGTTTGCGTGTGTTCTTATGGTGTTTTCACCCTACCAAGGGGAGCTCATCTTGGATGGTGTCGGTTTGTTTAGCTTAATATTATAACTCTTTTAAACCGATAACGAGATCGTTTATTATTATATTATTCATTTATTATTTATTCGGTTGTTTGATTTCAACAGACCCATCTCGATCGGTTATTAAGAAGAAATTCGTTCGTTTGTTGGATCCGGCTAGGTACCTACAATTGGTATTAGAGCGGGTCGAATCAACTTTGTTCTTGATATTCAGGTTCTGATTCCGCGATTACCCGAACCGAGATATTAATTTACAAAAGACCCGTTGAAGTTTTGAAAATAAAGTTTGAAGATCTTGGAAATAAAGTTGGAAATAATCGTGCTAGAAGTTTTTCTTTGTAGATCCGGCGTTTTGGGATCTTCAATTGTTTTGTTACGGTTCCACGCCCAAATTCTGGCGAGCCTTGGGTTCTTTTCTGACGAGGATTCCAGAAATTGGAGATGTACAACTCAAACTCCGATATTCAGTTTGTATTCGTGAGTGTCGGTTATCTCTGATTGTTGTGGGGGGTCGGTATTCCGGTCAATGGGGAGCCAAGGTAGCAGC
Source organism: Bidens hawaiensis (assembly GCF_021521415.1). Taxonomy (NCBI): domain Eukaryota; kingdom Viridiplantae; phylum Streptophyta; class Magnoliopsida; order Asterales; family Asteraceae; genus Bidens; species Bidens hawaiensis. The sequence continues at coordinate 25,850 of NW_027495905.1, forward strand.
TGCGGTAGCGGCAACTTGTGGTGCGTATTAGTGGTGGAGTTTAGGGTTGGTGGCCGGGTGGTTATGAATAGCGACCGGTGCAACTTTCCGGCAAACCGCCTTTTTGGCGATGTTGTTGGAGATTGTGATTAGACTCGGTTTTCCGACAATAGTTGGCTGGTGACCGTAAGTGGCCGTAGTGTTGGAGGATGGATGTTCGATGCTCTCGTTTTTCCGACGGATGGTTGAAGTAATATATTTTTTTGTCAAGATGATAATTAAAGTGGGCGAGAGATCCCAATTTTGTATTGCTTTTTGGAAACTATCAAACTTTAAATAGTAATCTGAAAGCTACTTTGGTTTATATTTGTATCTTAGATGCAGGTGTGGTTCACCAAAATCTAATAAATACATTGTGATGCGTGGGCTCTCTAACCATTAATTTGTTGATATGTCGCACATGTTAGAAAATTATAAATTTTGAACCTATAAACTATGTAAAGAAATATTTTCTTTTTATATTTGCAAAGGATTAAAAAATTCAACTCCAACTGAATTTAATAGCTTCAATACGTTCACCTTAAAATCAACTTGGTTTGGGATTAAATTGGGGATGTATGTAATTATTACTATTAAAAAGGGTATACATGTAAATGAGCTCATTAAGGGTAAAATGGTCATTTATTTGGTTACTTTAATCAAATGAGGAGATATGTAATATATGAGGTTTAAGAAGGAAAAATATGTAATTAAATGTCTAACATTGAGGAAATATGTAATAAGAGAGGTTAGGAAGGGAATATATGTAAATGACCATTTAATATTTTGTTAAACTTGTAAAGTCAAAGTTATCATTTTGTTGATTTTCTCTTTGTTTTATTATTACATTTTCATTTCACCTCTGATCAATTCACTCTCTATAAATAGCTTCCTACACTTCATTTTCTATTCACAATCATCTTGTTCTTCTCCTTAATGTATTTTCTCTGTCAACGAAACCTCATTGACTAAAATAGAACTTACTCTTACAATGGTTACAAACTACCCAAAGGTTAAATAATTGTAGCTTCTGTTACCATTTCTTCACAATAGATATTCTATTGAGCTTACAAATCTCAACTGGAATTCGTTAATTGAACACTTATATATATGTTTATGAAACTTATCAACTTAATCTAGCCTAAGTTTTTTATTTATGAGATTAAATTCATAAATTCTATATTATTCAACACTGCAACATTTAATCGTCTAAAATTTTGCTTGTTTCAGTTGATATCTACTGCCATTATGCCCGTTGACAAGAGTAATGGAGCCCACAAGACTGCCATATCGAAACACATCAATACGAATTCCGGCAAGCTCCCGGCAAAGCACTCAACCCTCCTCTCCCACCGTTTGAACAACATGGAAGATGCTGGCCAACTTATCATGGTTAGAAATAACTACGTTATTCCCCTTGTATTCGTCCCTCCAAAACGTGGTCGTGGCCGTCCACCAAAGGCTAAAAAGCATGTTACATTGGTGAAGGCATCGTAGTCAAAGCGACATGGTCGTCCTAAAAAAAGGAGGGCCTCTTCTGCTTCGACGTAAGCGGCACAAGATTTAAGTGGACGAAAACGAGGACATGGGCGTCCACCAAAGGCGGGGAGGTTTAAAGCAAAACCTACACTGCCAATGAGTGGTTTCTAGTGGAAAAGGGACTCCGATCTTAGTACGTTGGTGCGCAATCCCAACTGGAAAAGACCTTCATTTATTCTTTACACTCATGGACCATTGATTCTAGTGTAAAGAACCCTTATGTGTTTTTCACTTGTTCATGGAATTGTAGATTTTTATGTACTTATATCAGAACTTGTGTGAACTCACCAACTATTCATATAGTTGACCTTTATTTTATATATATATGCTACAGGTACCTTATGTAGAGTATGTTGCCGTGACGAAGACACCAGAACTTAGGTTATATTAATAAATGGACAAACATTAATTGTTCTTGTATATTCCCTTGTATTTCTTGTTGCAAATTTGTGTACTTGACGCTTAAATTAATTAATGATAATATTGCCAATTAATAGTGTCACATGTGTTTTAAGCAATCTGTACGTCACACTCAGGCGTTTCCGCTTTAGCCAGGGTGTTACAATTTAATAGGGATAATTAAAATCCAATAATCATTTGTAACATCATCAATTATTTCCAATATATATATATATATATATATATATATATATATATATCGAAAAGTTTTACACTTTTTGTTTAATTAAAAAAGAAAATTAGGTAGGTATCAAAATAATTTATTGTGAAATACTATATAAAGATGTTCAAAGATTAGTTGTTTCCAACTGAATTTAATAGCTTCAATATATTCATTCTAAAATCAACTTGGTTTGGGTTTAAATTGGGGAAATATGTAATCATTACTATTAACAAGGGGATATACGTAATTAGTTAATTAAGGGTAAAATGGTCACTTATTTGGTTAATTTTAATGAAATAAAGAGATATGTAATATATGAGGTTTAGGGAGGAGAAATATGTAATTAAATATTTAGCATTGGGTAAATATGTAATAAGAGAAGTTAAAAAGGGGATGTATGTAAATGCCCATACTTTGTTATGTTAAACTTGTAAAGTTATCATTTTGTTTATTTTCTCTTTGTTTTATTATTATATCTTCATTTCACCTGTGATCAATTCACTCTCTATAAATAGCTTCCCACAATTCATTTTCTATTCACCATCTTCTCACCCTTCTCCTTAATTTATATTCCCTGTCAACGAAACCTCCATGGCTAAAAGAGAACTTACTCTTACAATGGTTACCAACTACCCAGAGGTTAAATAATTGTAGCTTCTATTACATTTGCTTCACAATAGACATTATATTAAGCTTACAAATCTCAACCGGAATCCGTTAATTGAACACTTATATATATGTTTATAAAACTTATCAACTTAATCGAGCCTAATGTAGTTTTATTTATAAGATTACATTCTTAAATTCTATATTATTCAATGTGTAAATGGATCATTTACTCCTCTATAAATTTGCTTGTTTTCAGTTGATATCTGCTACCATTATGGCCATTGACAAGAGTAATGGTGCCAACAAGACTGCCATATCTGAAGAAACACTAAGTGACCTCAGCAGATTACGGATAATCTTAGGGTTAAGTAGATGTTTCCCACGTAGGTCCGGCAAAGATAGTTATTCTTCTCGACCTGCAAAATAGACACCGTAAGCTGGTCACTGAGAAGGAGGGGGGGGGGGGTTCCTCCTTATGACCACCCTCCGGCGTGAGAATCAGACTAGATTGCTCTGAATATAAGTATATATTGAGAGAAATAGCTAGAGAAGATAAGATGATAATACCGTTCCAAGGTGTTGGAGTATTTATAGCCGAATGTAGGTTTCCAAGCAGGTACGGCCAGCTGTATATAATATTCCTTTTCCACCAACCACGGGCAACGTTCGTGCCACGATGGGAGTTGGTGGGTAGGCAGCGGCTGATAGTGACATTTTGTACTGGAGCGTGCTCCTCCTCGTACTATTGTCGGTGAGCTGTCACCCTGTGATTGGTTCATGGGCTGCTTTTGTCAGATCTTGTCTATTTGTCCATACCTTGGTAGGTATAGTACAAAATGTGACATCTGCCCCGATCCGACCCGACCCAGGTACCCGTTTCTCTGACCCCGATCTCTTTCTTTTATGATTTAATATTTATACTTATATTTTACTTTTAATAATAATAATATATATTTTCCTTCCCGCCTCTTTCTCTCTCTTTCTTTCCGCCGTCCCGTCCCTCTCCTTCTCTCTTTCCGCCTTCTTTTCCCTCTTGTCGCCGTCCCGCCCTTAAGCCTTGTTTCCCTCTTTTTCTTCTAACTCTTTGCTTGTCCTTTGTTCCTTCCCGCCTAAGGTTGTCTGCGCAGCTCCACGCGCCAGACCCCTTGCAAGGAAGCCTGCGTGAAGACCACCTGTTTCAGCGATACGCGAGACGAACTCTTCTCGCAGCGCGCTAAGAATTGTAATTCTTCTCGCAGCGCGCTAAGAACGGTAGTTCTTCCCGCGACGCGCTAAGGATTTGTAGTTCTTCTCGCAGCGCGCTAAGAATCGTAGTTCATCCCTCGACGCGCGAAGAATTATAGTTCTTCCCGCGGCGCGCTAGGAATTTTAGTTCCTCCCGCGGCGCGCTAAGAAATGTGATTCTTCCCGCGGCGCGCTTAGAAATGAAGTTCTTTCCGCGACGCGTTAAGGTTAGTTCTGTCTGCCTTCGCGCTCGCGCTCTCTTGACCTTCTGTGTCTGCCTTCGCGCTCGAGCTTCTCGCGCTAAACCCTTTGAGTTTTCTTCTGTTTAATCTAGCCGTTGCTTTTGTGTTGTCTTATCTTTTGAGCTGTTGACCTAATCTGCTTTATGTCTGAAAAGCCACTTTTGGCGCAGCATGCGCACCAACCCCATTGGTTGGCAGATAAAGTGACTGACATTATCTTTGGAGATCTGCTTTTTCCATGCTTGACCAGTACCTTTATCTGACCCGCCCATGCCTTTTTACTGTTCCCTGTCAGCTTTATCTTGCCTCTGCAGCTGCCATATCTTTCCATATCTTTTGCTTTTGGATTCTTATGCTTTTTGATATCTTTTGCTTGATCCTGTCAAAGATCTTTTCCCCTTTTCTAGGGATTATGTCTCCTAGGGTTTTCCTATAAATAATAGTATTATTTTTCCTAACACTACACACACAAAACACTTAATCTCTCCTGTTCTCCTTGCTCTCTCTGCCGCCTCCCTCTCTGCCTCCGTCTTCCTCCCTGTTCTGTCCTGCTTTTCCGGTAATATATATATTATATATAATAATTTACTTATTAATTATGCTAACTTGTAATCAAGACTTAAAACAATAATCTTATTTATAGGTTAACTTGTGCTTGTTTAAAGTTGGTTCTTGCTTTATCTTGCACCGCATCGTTTATCAAGTGAGTAATCTCGTACCTAATCCCCTTTTGCTTTTAATGTTTTGGGATGTTCATGTGTTCATACAAACTTAGAGTCTTAAACTTGTTTATGAACTTTAGTCGCGCAGTATCCCATGTGTTGAGGACGTAGACTTGGCTGTTTATTTGTATGTGTGGATCATTAACCGTCTTGTCGGTCTATTCCGCAGTTCTCATGGTACCATTAGATGAACACGGGAGAACTATCGTTTATGATTTTCTCTTTTGTTTACACATGCACAGTTTGTCTTGTTTGTGAGCTCAATTGTGAGCACTGGCAGTCTTATGAATCTTAGAGTTGGTCCCGATCAGATTACACCCTTGTTGAAAACCAGACATACACATGTTGCGCGCAGATTTATGGTTATCTATGTATTGTATTAAACTTGATTTCTCACCAACACGCAAGTGTTTGACGTTTATTTTAACACATGTTCAGGTTTGCAGTAGCTGTTTTGGAGTTCGAGGACACGTAGGGAGTTTTCTTTATTTTGGACCTAGATTAAAATGTATCAAGACAAGTTTTTGCTGTTCGAATATTATGATTTATAATATATTGATTTATGATGATTTATGTTATCTTGTGTTTACCCTGCGCGTGCGCGAATGAATGTATTTATTAAATATTGACACCCAATAGTGTCACGAGTAATGAAACAATATGTGGCGCCCCGATGTATAATCCGCCTTTGGTCGGGGTGTTACAGATTGGTATCAGAGCTCGTTGACTTTAGGATAGGTGGTTAGACGTAACGGCCTAGAATACCTAAGAGTCCCTTCTCGCGCATGAGAGAAATCTCATGTTTGCGCGCTTATTGTTAATTACTCGTTATTTATGAATATGCTCGCGCTTGCGCAGTATATGATTTTGTTTTATTTCGCGATATTTCGATTTTTGTTGAATTTCGATTTTATTGATTTTACTTACATATTCGTTTGTTGGGTTTGAAAATCCGAAAAGTCATGGTGATACATGAATAGTTGATTTTTAATTTCCATTTACGATTATGTTCTGAGGTTGGAGACTTGAAAAGTCATGGTGATACATGAATTGTCAACTTCCAATACTCATTTTCTTGTATATTTTATATTGAAGATTGAAAAGTCATGGTGATACATGAATCGTCAATCTCCAATACTCGTTTGCTCGTATATTTTAAATTGGGAATTCGGAAAGTCATGGTGATACATGGATTGTCGATTCTTGATTCGAATTTGTTACCTTTATTAAGTCTGCATTTAAAGTCATTTAATCTACTTTAACTTTTGATAGTAACTGACTCCGCGAAACCAAGCTTTTCGAGGTTATACTATGTGCTAAAACCAAGATATTAACTAAAATTAAAATTTTTATAGAATGCCTCCGCTATCTCGCCGATTTCAGAGAAGAGAAGCCTCGCGCATGCGTAGACAGCAACGTTCCCAGGAAATGGCCGCCGCAATAGCCCAAGCTTTGAGCCCAAACAATACCAACACCTCTGGTTACAACATTAAGTCCTTTAACGCGGGTAACCCTCCAAAGTTCACAGGTCTTGAAGGAGCCACCGTGATGCTCCAGTGGCTTGAGAAAATAGAAAACACTTTCCTCCACACCCAATGCCCCTCAGACAGACGAACCCTGTATGCTTCCAGTGTCCTGGAATCTAGAGCGCTTACATGGTGGAATGGAGTAGCTCATGCGCGTGGCGCAGAAGCTGCTTCTAGCATGACATGGGAGGAATTTAAGGAAATTCTGACGCGAGAATTCTGCCCTCCCAACGAAGTTAAGCGCCTGGAGGAAGAATTCTGGAACTTGAAGCAATACAGCGGTGAAGCGCGCGAGTACGCGACGCGCTTCCATGAACTAAGCCTGCTTGTCCCTCACCTTGTTACCCCTTCCCGCCGAGCCATAGAGAAATTCCTTGGGGGTCTCCCCATGGAAATTCAAGATTCTGTATGGGCCAGAAACCCAGTAACCCTCTCTGACGCCATCGAGTTGGCCGCTGTACTCAGCGACAACCATGTCAGAGCAGGAACCCTGTTCCTGCGGGGAACAGAAAAGACCAAACTCACCAAAACTGCCCCTGAACCAACAGAAACCAAACCTGAACCCTCAAACCGTAACAACCTCAAGCGCAGGCGCAAGGCCTATGCGCTTACCAACCCGCCCATTGTCCAGCAACCCATCTACCAACCCCCAGTTTACGCGCCTAACCCTCTGTCAGCTTACCCAACACCTCCTGTAGCCCACAACTATGCCTTAACCAATCCAGCACTCCCTGCCCCGCCAACTAAGAAACCTTACACAGGAAACCATCCCTTTTGCCCAACCTGTAGACTCCACCACCCACCTCAAGTCCCATGTCGACTTTGTACCCGATGTGGCCGCGCTGGTCACCTTGCAGAAAACTGTAGAGTCCTTCTCGCCAATCCAATTGCGCCAACACCACCAGTCTACCCGCAGAACCCACAACCAACCTACCAAAACCCACGACCCAGATCGTGCTTTAACTGCGGTGATCCCAGTCATTTCCGGAACGCGTGCCCGAGACTACAAGTGCAAATCACGCAAGCGAATCCGGTGAACCAGATTTCGAACCAGGCGACGCGTGGACGAGCTTTTAACATAACCGCGCACCAAGCGCAAGCGAATAATGACGTAGTTAATGGTACATTTTTACTTAACGGATTTTATGCTTCTATACTTTTTGATACTGGCGCCGATCGAAGTTTTATCTCTCGCGCCTTTGAGCAGAAGCTTGCGCGACCGCGCGATAACTTAAAAGAAAATTTTTCAGTTGAATTGGCTAATGGCGAAACTGTTTTAATTAACTCGGTGATTAAGGATTGTACGCTTAACCTTAACGAAAACGATTTTCTGATTGACCTCATCCCCATGCCTCTTGGAAGTTTCGATGTTATCATTGGTATGGACTGGCTTTCGAAGAATCGCGCCGAAGTTATTTGCGCCAAGAAGATGATTCGCATACCTCGAGAAAATGGTGATCTTCATATTTACGGCGAGAAACCCTCCCGCGGTCTTAAGCTTATGTCTTGCGCCGAAGCCCGTAGGCTCATGCGGAAAAGGTGTATTGCATTCTTAGCCCATGTGGTTAAACCTGCTGAAGAAAAGAAGCTTCGCGATATCCCTGTTGTGCGTGATTTCCCTGAAGTTTTTCCTGATGATCTTCCTGGTATCCCTCCCGCTCGTGAAGTCGAGTTTCGTATTGATCTTGTCCCTGGTGCTTCCCCCGTGGCTAAATCTCCTTACCGTCTTGCGCCCGCTGAGATGCAAGAATTGGCAAGCCAACTTCAAGAGTTGACTGCTAAAGGATTCATCCGCCCTAGCTCTTCGCCCTGGGGTGCTCCGGTGTTGTTCGTTAAAAAGAAAGATGGATCGTTTCGCATGTGTATTGATTACCGCGAGTTGAACAAACTCACCATTAAAAACCGGTATCCCTTACCGCGTATTGACGACCTCTTTGATCAACTCCAAGGTGCCTCTTGTTTCTCCAAGATTGATCTCCGCTCTGGCTATCACCAGTTGCGCATCCGCGATGAAGATGTTCCGAAGACTGCTTTTCGAACTCGTTATGGCCATTTTGAATTCTTGGTCATGTCCTTCGGTTTAACCAACGCACCCGCCGTTTTCATGGATCTAATGAACCGGGTGTGTAGGCCTTTCTTGGATAAATTCGTGATTGTGTTTATCGATGACGTTCTGATTTATTCTAAGACCAAGGCCGAGCATGAGCAACATCTTCGGTTGGTGTTGCAAAAGCTTCGAACCGAGCAGCTCTTTGCCAAGCTCTCCAAGTGTGAATTTTGGTCGGATGAAGTACAGTTTCTTGGCCATGTTGTTAACAATATGGGTATTCATGTCGACCCATCCAAAATTGAAGCAATCAAGAACTGGATTACGCCATCCTCTCCTTCTGAGATCCGTTCCTTTCTGGGCTTAGCTGGTTATTACCGGCGCTTCATTTCGAACTTCTCAAAGATCGCATTGCCTTTAACAGCTCTAACGCACAAAGGTAAACCATATATTTGGGGCTCGAAGCAAGAAGAAGCCTTTCTGACGCTCAAGCGATTGTTGTGTGAAGCTCCTGTTCTTGCGCTACCTGAGGGTAATGATGATTTTGTCGTGTACTGCGATGCCTCCAACCAAGGTCTCGGTTGTGTTCTTATGCAACGAGGCAAGGTTATCGCTTACGCATCAAGGCAACTCAAGGTTCATGAAAAGAATTATACAACTCACGACCTCGAACTTGGTGCAGTTGTATTTGCCTTGAAGATCTGGAGACACTACCTTTATGGTACTAAGTGTATCCTTTACACTGACCATAAAAGCCTTCAGCATATCTTTGATCAGAAGGAACTTAACATGAGGCAAAGCCGATGGAACGAACTCATCAGCGATTACGATTGTGAGATCCGGTATCATCCTGGTAAGGCTAATGTGGTAGCCGATGCGCTCAGCCGAAAACCCTGCCAGCTTAACTGTATCTTGCCGCGCACGCAGCTTCACTTCGCGCCGATCCAAAGCAACCTTGAATCGCGCATTCGTGACGCGCAGCGCGCATCCATCAGTGATGATAACCTTCGCGCCGAGTTAGCGTGTGGCGCGGAAGCGCATTTTGTGCCTAATCTGAGTGGAATTCTCTGCTATCTCAATCGCATCTGGATTCCCTTTGATGAGAATCTTCGCGCTGATATCCTGAGTGAAGCGCACAAATCTCGGTATTCTATTCATCCTGGCGCTGATAAGATGTACAAGGATTTGCGCATAACTTATTGGTGGCCCGGTATGAAAAAGGATATTGCTGTGTTCGTAGCTAGATGCCTGACTTGTTCTAAGGTAAAAGCTGAACATCAACGCCCATCTGGTTTGCTCGAACAACCAGAAATTCCTATGTGGAAATGGGAATGTGTAGCGATGGACTTTATTACCAAGTTACCTTTGACAGCAAGCAAGCATGATAGCATTTGGGTAATAGTGGATCGTTTGACTAAGTCTGCTCACTTTCTGCCCATTCGTGAAAACTACCGTGTTGAGCAGCTCGCGCAGCTTTATGTCAAGGAAATTGTCTGCCGCCATGGTACTCCTTTGAGCATCATATCCGATCGCGATGGCCGTTTTATATCTCGCTTTTGGAAATCTCTCCAATCTGCGCTAGGAACTCGCTTGGACATGAGTACGGCATATCATCCTCAGACTGACGGTCAGTCTGAGCGAACTATTCAAACTCTTGAGGATATGCTCCGATCTAGTGTTCTTGATTTTGGAGGTAATTGGGATTCGCACCTGCCTTTGATCGAGTTCTCTTATAATAACAGCTATCATTCCAGTATCGGTATGGCCCCATTTGAAGCACTTTACGGTCGTAAGTGCCGCTCCCCGATTTGTTGGAGCGAAGTGGGTGAAACTCAAATCACAGGACCCGAACTTGTTCAAGAGACAACCGATAAAATCGCCAAGATCCGTGATCATCTGCTGACTGCCAGAAGCCGACAGAAGAGTTACGCAGATCGTAGGCGAAAGCCTCTCGAATTTCAAGTTGGTGATCTTGTTCTCCTCAAAGTGTCGCCCTGGAAAGGTGTTGTCCGCTTTGGGAAGAAAGGTAAGCTTGCTCCTCGATATGTTGGACCATTTAAGATTCTCGCGCGTGTAGGAAAAGTTGCCTACAGACTTGACCTGCCGCCCGCGCTCAGCAATGTGCATCCAACGTTCCATGTATCCAATCTCAAGAAGTGTTTAGCTGACGAGAACCTTCACATTCCACTTGATGAAGTTCAAGTTGATGAAACTATGCATTTCGTTGAGAAGCCTGTTGAGATTATGGATCGCGAGGTAAAGCAAACCAAGCGCAGTCGTATCCCTATCGTGAAAGTTCGTTGGGAGTCCAAGCGCGGAGCCGAGTTTACATGGGAAAGGGAAGATCAAATGAAGATCAAGTACCCGCACCTGTTCTCTGCGCAACCTACTTCGAGATAAATTTCGGGACGAAATTTCTTAAAGTAGGGGAGACTGTGACATCTGCCCCGATCCGACCCGACCCAGGTACCCGTTTCTCTGACCCGATCTCTTTCTTTTATGATTTAATATTTATACTTATATTTTACTTTTAATAATAATAATATATATTTTCCTTCCCGCCTCTTTCTCTCTCTTTCTTTCCGCCGTCCCGTCCCTCTCCTTCTCTCTTTCCGCCTTCTTTTCCCTCTTGTCGCCGTCCCGCCCTTAAGCCTTGTTTCCCTCTTTTTCTTCTAACTCTTTGCTTGTCCTTTGTTCCTTCCCGCCTAAGGTTGTCTGCGCAGCTCCACGCGCCAGACCCCTTGCAAGGAAGCCTGCGTGAAGACCACCTGTTTCAGCGATACGCGAGACGAACTCTTCTCGCAGCGCGCTAAGAATTGTAATTCTTCTCGCAGCGCGCTAAGAACGGTAGTTCTTCCCGCGACGCGCTAAGGATTTGTAGTTCTTCTCGCAGCGCGCTAAGAATCGTAGTTCATCCCTCGACGCGCGAAGAATTATAGTTCTTCCCGCGGCGCGCTAGGAATTTTAGTTCCTCCCGCGGCGCGCTAAGAAATGTGATTCTTCCCGCGGCGCGCTTAGAAATGAAGTTCTTTTCGCGACGCGTTAAGGTTAGTTCTGTCTGCCTTCGCGCTCGCGCTCTCTTGACCTTCTGTGTCTGCCTTCGCGCTCGAGCTTCTCGCGCTAAACCCTTTGAGTTTTCTTCTGTTTAATCTAGCCGTTGCTTTTGTGTTGTCTTATCTTTTGAGCTGTTGACCTAATCTGCTTTATGTCTGAAAAGCCACTTTTGGCGCAGCATGCGCACCAACCCCATTGGTTGGCAGATAAAGTGACTGACATTATCTTTGGAGATCTGCTTTTTCCATGCTTGACCAGTACCTTTATCTGACCCGCCCATGCCTTTTTACTGTTCCCTGTCAGCTTTATCTTGCCTCTGCAGCTGCCATATCTTTCCATATCTTTTGCTTTTGGATTCTTATGCTTTTTGATATCTTTTGCTTGATCCTGTTAAAGATCTTTTCCCCTTTTCTAGGGATTATGTCTCCTAGGATTTTCCTATAAATAATAGTATTATTTTTCCTAACACTACACACACAAAACACTTAATCTCTCCTGTTCTCCTTGCTCTCTCTGCCGCCTCCCTCTCTGCCTCCGTCTTCCTCCCTGTTCTGTCCTGCTTTTCCGGTAATATATATATTATATATAATAATTTACTTATTAATTATGCTAACTTGTAATCAAGACTTAAAACAATAATCTTATTTATAGGTTAACTTGTGCTTGTTTAAAGTTGGTTCTTGCTTTATCTTGCACCGCATCGTTTATCAAGTGAGTAATCTCGTACCTAATCCCTTTTTGCTTTTAATGTTTTGGGATGTTCATGTGTTCATACAAACTTAGAGTCTTAAACTTGTTTATGAACTTTAGTCGCGCAGTATCCCATGTGTTGAGGACGTAGACTTGGCTGTTTATTTGTATGTGTGGATCATTAACCGTCTTGTCGGTCTATTCCGCAGTTCTCATGGTACCATTAGATGAACACGGGAGAACTATCGTTTATGATTTTCTCTTTTGTTTACACATGCACAGTTTGTCTTGTTTGTGAGCTCAATTGTGAGCACTGGCAGTCTTATGAATCTTAGAGTTGGTCCCGATCAGATTACACCCTTGTTGAAAACCAGACATACACATGTTGCGCGCAGATTTATGGTTATCTATGTATTGTATTAAACTTGATTTCTCACCAACACGCAAGTGTTTGACGTTTATTTTAACACATGTTCAGGTTTGCAGTAGCTGTTTTGGAGTTCGAGGACACGTAGGGAGTTTTCTTTATTTTGGACCTAGATTAAAATGTATCAAGACAAGTTTTTGCTGTTCGAATATTATGATTTATAATATATTGATTTATGATGATTTATGTTATCTTGTGTTTACCCTGCGCGTGCGCGAATGAATGTATTTATTAAATATTGACACCCAATAGTGTCACGAGTAATGAAACAATATGTGGCGCCCCGATGTATAATCCGCCTTTGGTCGGGGTGTTACACAAAAGATCTTTTAGAAGCGTACGGACTGGCTCTTTTGGGCGGGAATATTCCCGCCTTGCTCATTCCTTCAGGTGACATTGCTGAAGTATAAGAGTTAGTGCCTTATGCGTGTAGCCTTACTGTTAGTGCGGGTAGCCTTCCTTCTTGGCTTGTACCCACAGCTGCGGGAACAGGCAGGGTACTGTACTAAGGGAGACTTTCCTGCGGGAACAGCTGGCTTACTGCGTGTAAGGTCTTCATCTCTGAGCATGGTGGGTCCTGCGGATCAAGTTGGTCTTTACGCAGACGTACCTCTTCATGGTGTGTCTTGCGGGTCCAACTGGTCTTTGCGGGGACCTACCTCTTCAAGTCCCCCCCAGTCCATTGTTCTTCTCATGAATTGTTAATAAGTGAGAGGAACTTTTGGACTTTAAGCAAGGGGTTTTAAAAAGGGGTTTTCGTTTTTTAAGGTTCTCCGTGGGGATTCTTCCCGCGGTTTTCCTAATGTCACTTACAGAAAATTCCCGATTTTTTCTGCCTGATCTTTGGATATGATGCGAGTAGGTGTGTAACCTCTTCGCAAGTCGGGAGCGTTGAGTTTCACTTATATAGATTCTTCACGGGGTATTGGTAGTTTTAGACATAGTGATCAGTTATGTTAAACAGCCAATTCCACCTTGAAGCTTCAAACAATCTAGTTCTCAACGTTCCCGCCATGCGGTAGTGTTATTTCCCTTTCCGCAAGCATGATCCATAAGATCCATCCTGGGTTCAATTCCCTGCAGGTGTTGAGTATGTGAAGGGTTTCACCTTGACACTGTACCCGCACTTGTCTTACGGTTCCTTGTTTTCCAAGGTATCTTCTTGGCTTCACTTCCCTGCAAATGCTAAGTATGTGAAGGGTTTCGCCTTGACACTGTACCCGCACTTGTTTTATGGTTTCTTGTTTTCCAAGGTAAGGGGGTATATTCCCTCTTATTTTTGAATCTTTTTGAATCTTTCTGAAATTCGAAGAGTTAGTGAAAGGATAAGGACAATCCAAATGGCTGAAGGGACGTTGGCGTCTTCTGACGGTTTTAGGACGTGCAGGAAGTTATGACGACGTGACAGCATGTGGTCAATCAGAACGCTTTTTCAGGCGCTGTGGGCGTGAGTTTCATGTCACGCGCCATTCTGACACATGTTGCCAGCTTGCTTTATCCACACGTGTCGCCGTTTCATTGCACCTACGCTCTCTCTCTCTCTCTCTTCCGCATTAAATTCATCGCATTCATTGCGATGAGTATATAAGGGGGGAGAGGGTGCATCTCATCCCATACCTTCACTTCACTCTTCTATTCCTCTTAAGCAATTTCCGGTGAATACTCATCTTTTCCGGCGAGCATTCTTCTGAAACCGCTTTCTTTAACATTTAAAAAATGTCGTCTTCTACTCATGATACTGAGGTTAACGTCGAGGAGTCTGACGTTTACCTCGAGAACCCGATGTCTACGTCCGATAAGGACGTTAAGAGTATTGCTGGCGAGTGCTAGTGTACTCTTTCTGTCGATGTGTACCATTACATCGTCAAGAAGTTCATGCTGGAGCCGTATGAGCCAGAGTTTCCGGAGCCCCACCAGACGGTGTACGATGCCCCAAAGGGCAAGATAGGGGTTTTCGCCTCGTTCTTCATATATGGGAATCTAAGATTCCCATTAACGAAGTTCGTATACCGTGTTTTGGAGAAACACGGTATGCATTTGACGGAGGTGCACCCAATGGCGATTGCTAAAGTTCGCCATTTCGAATGGGTGTGCCGTAATTTGGGCATCGAGCCCCGCGTCGACCGTCTGATGACCTTCTACACCTGGAGGTGCATCCAGGGTTGGTATACCCTTGTTACTCGGATCAAGGGGTTGAAGATCTGCGCTACCGAGCGTAGTCTTCGTTCTTGGAAGCGAGAGTTTTTCTTCATCTCCGCTCGCGTCGTCTCCATCGCGATGACGTTCAAGAATGGGCGGGCGCTCCCCAACCTTCACGCTTCCAATTACCAGGAGACGGAATGGTTCGCCAAGATCTCCCAGATCCAGACTCCGGTCTATCGCTTCGCGGAGTCTGGGATGGTGCTGCTCGGGATGAGCCGCATGTGGAAGGATGCTGGGTCTGGGACGCCACAAATACCCATCATCCTTGAATACGGTTTTGAACTATTTCCCTTACGGTATGCTCTGTCTTTTGTGTTGGTTTAGGGTTTTTCTTCTAACATTATCTTTTTTATTTCAGAGGGGAACGACTTACAGTCGCTCTTGCATCCGCGGGAGACTGGTGGTCCCACACGGTTGGGTACTCGTGATCTCGATGAGAACGAGTTGCCCTTTGTGGAGCAAACGGCGGATAGATTCGTAGAGGTCTACCCGCCGGGCCACGAAATTTTGAGTGCCACTCGGCCAGGTAAGGAGTTTTTTAATCCTCGTCCTCTTCATGCTCAAACTTCTGCTGGAGTTCCTCTGATTTTGTCATCTTCTGATGAGGGATACGCAGATGGGCCTTTCTTTGTGAGGAAGAAGAAGGCTGCTGGCGTGAAGGGCAAGGCTAAGGTTGCTTCCGTCGTCGACCTGGGAAATCAGTCTGATTCCGAGACTGAAAGTGAGGAGGCGGCGGGGAACCTTGGTGGTGGCGAGACCATTGTCTCGGAGGTTGAGACGGCTGTCACCTCCGAGCAACCAAGCGTTGCGACGGTGACTGGCGTGAAGAGGCCAGTTCATCGGGTTCGTCTCCGTCTGTCAGGTCTTTCAAGATTAAGAAAACCCGTAAGTATATTTTTTGTGTACCTTTTCCGCATTTCTTTCCGCCATTGTTTTTAATATTTTGTTCTTTATGCAGGAGTGGACGTATCCGCCTTCCAGAGCGGTGCGGGAGGAAGCAGTTCAGGACCCACGACGATAGGTTTGGCCAACCTATCCGAGGCGATGACCCAGGCGGCTGCGCCTGTTTCCGGTGCTGGTTCAGTTGCTCATACTGTTGAAGCAACTGTTCCATTTATGACGTCATCTCCGCCGGCCGTCAGTGCCATCTTTACCACATCCTTCACTGAGCCGGCGGTGACTTTTTCTGCGAGCTCCTCCGCAGCGGCGACCACGGTTATGAGTTCATCTCAAATGAGTTCATCTCCGATGGTCTCTTCCACAGTGGCTTCTACCGTGTACCCTCCGGTGTCAGCGACTGCCTCGTCCTTGGCCGGTTCTTCAGGTATGTTTGGGGTTGGGACCTCTAGACTTACCTCTGTTGATGAGGGGGTCCAATCTTTGCTTCCTTCCCATCTCCTTGACCTCTTGGATGGATATCCCTTAGGTTCGGGTGATGGGTTTGGCGGCTACCGGCCTGTTATCGACCCTATAGGTGCGTGGGGTTACTTTGGCCTATTATTCATTCTTATCATTTTTTTCGTAACTGTTTTTTGTTTTTGCAATTTCGGATTCCAATGAGGTGTATGCTCCACGGTGGAATATCCGCCGGGGAACGACCCTCCGGACGGCTGCGGACTGCGTTGACTGGGCGCACCATGCCGCCCCAAGCGGTGCGTTGGGGGAGGCAATGGCTAGCTACCAGGAGGGCAGGTTGTCCAACGAGCTCCGAATCCTTCTCGCTAGGATGCAGCCGCGTGTCGAGTTACTTTGTCGTGAAAACGACAAGTTAAAGACTGCGCGTAGCCTGGAAGTGGCTCAGGTGCGATCACTGCGGGAGGAGAATAAGAAGCTTGCTGCCACCGTTGCGGAGAAGGAGAAGGCCTTCAAGGACCTTGAGGTCGAGATCCTGGCCAGGCATGAGGCCCGTTCCAAGGCTACCCTTGCTGTTAACAAACAGCTTAGGTTGGCCAAGGAAACTGCGCGTAATGCGACCGAAAGGGCCACCAAAGCTGAAGCCGTTGCTGAGCCTCTGCGCGCTGAGAACGAAGAGCTTAAAGCCAAACTAGAGAAGCTTCAGCAGGCTCATGATGCTTTGGCGTTAGAAGATGCCAAGAAGCTACAAGAGCTCTTGGATCAGAAGGGTATGCTTGATCGCACTGAGCGCAAGCTTAAGGGCGTTGAAGAGGCTGCTGCCAAGGACGTGTTGCTTGCCAACCATAACAAGAATGAAGCCGAACGCGCCCGCGACCAAGCTCAAGCTACCCTTCAAGAAGCTCTGACCAATAAGGGATGGCTTCTACGATAAGCGTTGCCGCAGGTACGCATAGTTCCATAATTTCTTTGCTTTACGCTTCTTTGTACTTAGAAAAGTTTTTTATATATATATATTTGTAGGTTGTGCATCGGATTTTCGCGAACACATCTTATGACGATGCCATGAGTGCAACCCTCAACGCTTCTCATGAGGATGGGGAGAAAGCTGGTTTCTTGCTTGGTCTAGGATTTGCAGAGAAGGGCATCCCGCCTTCCAACTTTCCTTTACACGATGTTGACACTGAAGCTGCCTACGACCAAGCTGTGAACCAGTATGCTGCCTTCCCGCATCCGGTTGTGGAGAAGGTGAATGAAATTGCTGCTGCTGATGACGGGCTAGCTGTTCTCAAAGCTTTCATGGAACCGCTGCAGCCAACTGATGGTGCGGGTTCAAGTGGGTTTGGAGGGAGTGGTCTCAAAGCTTGAACCTTGAGATCCCTTCCAACTGTTAGGGTAGATTTGTATTTTTGTAGGCGGGTAAATACCTAGCCATTTTGTAATGTTTGAATTTTTGTTGTGAATATAAATGTTTTGTTAACGCCTTGCCTTGTAAACATTATATGATCTGCTCATGCATATTTTAGTTTAACTTAGCAATTTTCTAAGTGTTTTGAATAAGTTAACCTTTCGACGCGTGTCAGATGATAGGTTAATGTTCTGTTTCCTCTATCATGATTGTGCGGGTAGGACCGTCACTTTCGCTTAGTAGGATGACCAAACTTTACCTATATCTGACCTGCGTGAAGGTTTTCCTCCTCTTCCCCTTAGAAATATTTACTGTTTTTGTGTTTATGCGGGTTGTGCCGCTTTCTACACGCAACGACTTACTTCCTCCCTCACTTATTTATGCGGTGAATACCGGCATATCAGTGTGGTCAGTTCATAAGTATAAAGGTAAGGCTATCAACACAATATGATAAGGAGAATCATTTCCATTAGAAGTGGCTCTAGGCCTTTTCTTTACAAGTTTGGAATTGATCTACATGTAACATCTGCGTAATTGAGCTCCATTCCATGTTCTTGGGATGGGGGTGCCATCGAGCCTTTCGAGCCGGTATGCGCCCTTTCCCAAAACTTCTTTAATAATGTGTGGCCCCTCCCAGACCGGGCCAGCTTTCCTGGGCGCTCTTGGTTCGAAGCCTCGTTGTTACGCAGTATGTGGTCTCCGACATTGAAGTTGCAGAGTTTTACCCTCGTGTTGTAGTACTTTCACATTTGTCGCTTGTAGTTTTCTTCACGCGCTGCGGCTAAGTCTCTGCGTTCTTCGGTTAGCATAAGGTCTAATCGTCTTTCCGCATCATTGTCTTCTGGTTGAGTTATGACTCTTGGTGAGGGTAGACCGATCTCGACTGGAACCATGGCTTCAGTGCCATAGGTGAGGCTGAACGGGGTTTCGCCCGTGCTTTCCTTTTTTAGCGTTCTGTTCGCCCAAAGGACGTGTTGAACTTCGTCCACCCAGCCGGATCTATGCTCCAAGAGTTTTTTCTGTATGCCGTCGACGATGCTCTTGTTTGCTCTTTCCACCTCACCATTACCCTGCGGGTGTGCCACTGAAATAAAGGTGTGGGTGATTTGAAGTTCTTTCAGCCACTTTTGTAGCTTCTGGTCAGCAAAGTTGGTGCCGTTATCGCTCACCAAATTCTGTGGAAGTCCATAACGACAAATAATAAATTCCCAAATAAATTTTTTGATATGTTTTACGGTTGTTTGGGCTAAGGGTTTTGCTTCTATCCACTTGGTGAAGTAGTCGATAGCTACCACTAGGAACTGAACGTTTCCTGCTGCTGTGGGTTATGGGCCTGTCACATCGATGACCCACTTCTGGAATGGCCATGAAGAAGTGACTGGAACAAGTTCGCTCCTCGGGCGATGTGTGTTGTGTAACATCTGCCCGAATCCGACCCGACCCAGATACCCGTTTTCTGATCCGATTCTTTTTATGATTTAAAAATTTATTATAATCTTTATAAATCTAACCTTTAATAAATCTTTATGTATATATATTTTTAAATGTTTCTTCCGCCTCTCCTTCCTCTTCTTCTCTTTTCTTTCCGCCCGTCCCGTCCCTCTCCTTCTCTCTTTCCGCCTTCTTTTCTCTTGTCGCCGTCCCGCCCTTAAGCCTTGTTTCCCTAACTCCTTGCTTTTCCTTTGGTTCTTCCCGCCTAAGGATGTCTGCGCAGCTCCACGCGCTAAACTCCTTACAAGGAAGCCTGCGTGAAGATTGACTGTTCCTGCGCTACGCGCTAGGTACTATAGTTCTTCCCGCGGCGCGCTAAGAATGATACTTCTCCGCGCGACGCGCTAAGAATTGTAGATCCTCCCGCGGCACGCTGTAAATTGTAGTTCTTCTCGCAGCGCGCTAAGAATTTGTAATTCTTCCCGCGACGCGCTAAGGATTTATGTTCTTCCCGCGACGCGCTAAGGATTTCAGTTGGTTCCGCGACGCGCTAAGAATTGTGGTTCTTCCCGCAGTACGCATGGAAATGTAGTTCTTTCCGCAACGCGTTAAGGTTGTTTGTCTGCCTTCGCGCTCACGCTCTCTTGACCTTCTGTGTCTGCCTTCGCGCACTCAGCTTTCTCGCGCTAAGTCTTGTGTCTTTTCTTGATTTATCCAGCCGTTTACCTTGGGTGATATCTTATCTTTTGTGCTGTTGACCTAACTTGCTTTGTCTGAAAAGTTGCTTTCGGCGCAGCATGCGCGTCAATCCTATTGGTTGACAGAAAAAGGTGACTGACAATATCTTTTGAGATCTTCTTTTCCTTACCTTGAACAGTGTTTGCCTGACATATCCCATGTGCTGTGAACAGTAACCTAACAGCTTTTTCTCCTTTTCCTGCTGCCATATCTTTTGCTTAGATTTGGTGAGATATTTTCCCCTTTTTCCGGGATTGTGTTCCCTAGGGTTTGCCTATTTATACCCAGCCATTTTCTTTAACATTTCACACACAGACACTTAATCTCTTCTCTTTCTCCCTGCTGAAGACCTTCGCAGCGTAGCCGTCAGCATAACTCCAGCTCTCCTTGCCTCTGCTTTTATTTCTCTTCTTTTCTGCCCAGATCTCGGTTAGTAAATGTTTATAATTTGTTTAAATAAATCGATGCATATTACCTATGGTTAGTTATAATCAAGACACTAAAATCAATCGTTAAACCGATAATCTTATTTATAGGTTAACTTTGCTTGTTTGGTTCTTGCTTTATTTATCTTCATCGCACCGTTTATCAAGTGAGTTATCTCGTACCTAATCCCTTTTTATTTTTAATGTTTTGGGATGTTCATGTGTTTATACATACTTAGAGTCTTAAACTGTTTATGAACTTTAGTCGCACAGTGTCCCATGTGTTGAGGATGTTTACTTGGCTGTCATTTGTATGTGTGTATCATTAACCGCTTTGTTCGGCCTATTCCGAAGTTTTCATGGTTCCATTGGATGAACACGGGAGACCAATCGTTTACGGTTTTCTTTGTTTACACTTGCACAGTATGTTTTCTCGTTTTTATGCTCAATTGGGAGCACGGATTGAACTATGAGCTATGATCTATCTTAGGCTTGATCACAATCTGATTTCACCCTTGCTAAACTCTAGACATACACATGTTGTGCGCAGATTTTACTGTATTGCATTAAACTTGATTTCTCACCAACACGCAAGTGTTTGACGTTTATTTTAACACATGTTCAGGTTTGCAGTAGCTGTTTTGGAGCTTGAGGACACGTAGGAAGTTTTCTTTTATTTTGGACCTAGATTAAAATGTATCAAGACAAGTTTATGTTGATCGAATACTTTGCTTTATTATATATTGATTTTTTGTTGATTTATGTTATCTTGTGTTGCGCTGCGCGCAGCGCGATAAATGTGTATTAATAAATATTGACACCCAATAGTGTCACGGGTAATGAAACAAAATCTGGCGCCCCGATGTATAATCCGCCTTTGGTCGGGGTGTGACATGTTGGGTGCATAAAGCTGGCAGGACCTACATTTTCTGATGTAGGCCAGCGCATCTGTGACATCTGCCCCGATCCGACCCGACCCAGGTACCCGTTTCTCTGACCCGATCTCTTTCTTTTATGATTTAATATTTATACTTATATTTTACTTTTAATAATAATAATATATATTTTCCTTCCCGCCTCTTTCTCTCTCTTTCTTTCCGCCGTCCCGTCCCTCTCCTTCTCTCTTTCCGCATTCTTTTCCCTCTTGTCGCCGTCCCGCCCTTAAGCCTTGTTTCCCTCTTTTTCTTCTAACTCTTTGCTTGTCCTTTGTTCCTTCCCGCCTAAGGTTGTCTGCGCAGCTCCACTCGCCAGACCCCTTGCAAGGAAGCCTGCGTGAAGACCACCTGTTTCAGCGATACGCGAGACGAACTCTTCTCGCAGCGCGCTAAGAATTGTAATTCTTCTCGCAGCGCGCTAAGAACGGTAGTTCTTCCCGCGACGCGCTAAGGATTTGTAGTTCTTCTCGCAGCGCGCTAAGAATCGTAGTTCATCCCTCGACGCGCGAAGAATTATAGTTCTTCCCGCGGCGCGCTAGGAATTTTAGTTCCTCCCGCGGCGCGCTAAGAAATGTGATTCTTCCCGCGGCGCGCTTAGAAATGAAGTTCTTTCCCGCGACGCGTTAAGGTTAGTTCTGTCTGCCTTCGCGCTCGCGCTCTCTTGACCTTCTGTGTCTGCCTTCGCGCTCGAGCTTCTCGCGCTAAACCCTTTGAGTTTTCTTCTGTTTAATCTAGCCGTTGCTTTTGTGTTGTCTTATCTTTTGAGCTGTTGACCTAATCTGCTTTATGTCTGAAAAGCCACTTTTGGCGCAGCATGCGCACCAACCCCATTGGTTGGCAGATAAAGTGACTGACATTATCTTTGGAGATCTGCTTTTTCCATGCTTGACCAGTACCTTTATCTGACCCGCCCATAGCCTTTTTACTGTTCCCTGTCAGCTTTATCTTGCCTCTGCAGCTGCCATATCTTTCCATATCTTTTGCTTTTGGATTCTTATGCTTTTTGATATCTTTTGCTTGATCCTGTCAAAGATCTTTTCCCCTTTTCTAGGGATTATGTCTCCTAGGGTTTTCCTATAAATAATAGTATTATTTTTCCTAACACTACACACACAAAACACTTAATCTCTCCTGTTCTCCTTGCTCTCTCTGCCGCCTCCCTCTCTGCCTCCGTCTTCCTCCCTGTTCTGTCCTGCTTTTCCGGTAATATATATATTATATATAATAATTTACTTATTAATTATGCTAACTTGTAATCAAGACTTAAAACAATAATCTTATTTATAGGTTAACTTGTGCTTGTTTAAAGTTGGTTCTTGCTTTATCTTGCACCGCATCGTTTATCAAGTGAGTAATCTCGTACCTAATCCCTTTTTGCTTTTAATGTTTTGGGATGTTCATGTGTTCATACAAACTTAGAGTCTTAAACTTGTTTATGAACTTTAGTCGCGCAGTATCCCATGTGTTGAGGACGTAGACTTGGCTGTTTATTTGTATGTGTGGATCATTAACCGTCTTGTCGGTCTATTCCGCAGTTCTCATGGTACCATTAGATGAACACGGGAGAACTATCGTTTATGATTTTCTCTTTTGTTTACACATGCACAGTTTGTCTTGTTTGTGAGCTCAATTGTGAGCACTGGCAGTCTTATGAATCTTAGAGTTGGTCCCGATCAGATTACACCCTTGTTGAAAACCAGACATACACATGTTGCGCGCAGATTTATGGTTATCTATGTATTGTATTAAACTTGATTTCTCACCAACACGCAAGTGTTTGACGTTTATTTTAACACATGTTCAGGTTTGCAGTAGCTGTTTTGGAGTTCGAGGACACGTAGGGAGTTTTCTTTATTTTGGACCTAGATTAAAATGTATCAAGACAAGTTTTTGCTGTTCGAATATTATGATTTATAATATATTGATTTATGATGATTTATGTTATCTTGTGTTTACCCTGCGCGTGCGCGAATGAATGTATTTATTAAATATTGACACCCAATAGTGTCACGAGTAATGAAACAATATGTGGCGCCCCGATGTATAATCCGCCTTTGGTCGGGGTGTTACAGATTGGTATCAGAGCTCGTTGACTTTAGGATAGGTGGTTAGACGTAACGGCCTAGAATACCTAAGAGTCCCTTCTCGCGCATGAGAGAAATCTCATGTTTGCGCGCTTATTGTTAATTACTCGTTATTTATGAATATGCTCGCGCTTGCGCAGTATATGATTTTGTTTTATTTCGCGATATTTCGATTTTTGTTGAATTTCGATTTTATTGATTTTACTTACATATTCGTTTGTTGGGTTTGAAAATCCGAAAAGTCATGGTGATACATGAATAGTTGATTTTTAATTTCCATTTACGATTATGTTCTGAGGTTGGAGACTTGAAAAGTCATGGTGATACATGAATTGTCAACTTCCAATACTCATTTTCTTGTATATTTTATATTGAAGATTGAAAAGTCATGGTGATACATGAATCGTCAATCTCCAATACTCGTTTGCTCGTATATTTTAAATTGGGAATTCGGAAAGTCATGGTGATACATGGATTGTCGATTCTTGATTCGAATTTGTTACCTTTATTAAGTCTGCATTTAAAGTCATTTAATCTACTTTAACTTTTGATAGTAACTGACTCCGCGAAACCAAGCTTTTCGAGGTTATACTATGTGCTAAAACCAAGATATTAACTAAAATTAAAATTTTTATAGAATGCCTCCGCTATCTCGCCGATTTCAGAGAAGAGAAGCCTCGCGCATGCGTAGACAGCAACGTTCCCAGGAAATGGCCGCCGCAATAGCCCAAGCTTTGAGCCCAAACAATACCAACACCTCTGGTTACAACATTAAGTCCTTTAACGCGGGTAACCCTCCAAAGTTCACAGGTCTTGAAGGAGCCACCGTGATGCTCCAGTGGCTTGAGAAAATAGAAAACACTTTCCTCCACACCCAATGCCCCTCAGACAGACGAACCCTGTATGCTTCCAGTGTCCTGGAATCTAGAGCGCTTACATGGTGGAATGGAGTAGCTCATGCGCGTGGCGCAGAAGCTGCTTCTAGCATGACATGGGAGGAATTTAAGGAAATTCTGACGCGAGAATTCTGCCCTCCCCAACGAAGTTAAGCGCCTGGAGGAAGAATTCTGGAACTTGAAGCAATACAGCGGTGAAGCGCGCGAGTACGCGACGCGCTTCCATGAACTAAGCCTGCTTGTCCCTCACCTTGTTACCCCTTCCCGCCGAGCCATAGAGAAATTCCTTGGGGGTCTCCCCATGGAAATTCAAGATTCTGTATGGGCCAGAAACCCAGTAACCCTCTCTGACGCCATCGAGTTGGCCGCTGTACTCAGCGACAACCATGTCAGAGCAGGAACCCTGTTCCTGCGGGGAACAGAAAAGACCAAACTCACCAAAACTGCCCCTGAACCAACAGAAACCAAACCTGAACCCTCAAACCGTAACAACCTCAAGCGCAGGCGCAAGGCCTATGCGCTTACCAACCCGCCCATTGTCCAGCAACCCATCTACCAACCCCCAGTTTACGCGCCTAACCCTCTGTCAGCTTACCCAACACCTCCTGTAGCCCACAACTATGCCTTAACCAATCCAGCACTCCCTGCCCCGCCAACTAAGAAACCTTACACAGGAAACCATCCCTTTTGCCCAACCTGTAGACTCCACCACCCACCTCAAGTCCCATGTCGACTTTGTACCCGATGTGGCCGCGCTGGTCACCTTGCAGAAAACTGTAGAGTCCTTCTCGCCAATCCAATTGCGCCAACACCACCAGTCTACCCGCAGAACCCACAACCAACCTACCAAAACCCACGACCCAGATCGTGCTTTAACTGCGGTGATCCCAGTCATTTCCGAACGCGTGCCCGAGACTACAAGTGCAAATCACGCAAGCGAATCCGGTGAACCAGATTTCGAACCAGGCGACGCGTGGACGAGCTTTTAACATAACCGCGCACCAAGCGCAAGCGAATAATGACGTAGTTAATGGTACATTTTTACTTAACGGATTTTATGCTTCTATACTTTTTGATACTGGCGCCGATCGAAGTTTTATCTCTCGCGCCTTTGAGCAGAAGCTTGCGCGACCGCGCGATAACTTAAAAGAAAATTTTTCAGTTGAATTGGCTAATGGCGAAACTGTTTTAATTAACTCGGTGATTAAGGATTGTACGCTTAACCTTAACGAAAACGATTTTCTGATTGACCTCATCCCCATGCCTCTTGGAAGTTTCGATGTTATCATTGGTATGGACTGGCTTTCGAAGAATCGCGCCGAAGTTATTTGCGCCAAGAAGATGATTCGCATACCTCGAGAAAATGGTGATCTTCATATTTACGGCGAGAAACCCTCCCGCGGTCTTAAGCTTATGTCTTGCGCCGAAGCCCGTAGGCTCATGCGGAAAAGGTGTATTGCATTCTTAGCCCATGTGGTTAAACCTGCTGAAGAAAAGAAGCTTCGCGATATCCCTGTTGTGCGTGATTTCCCTGAAGTTTTTCCTGATGATCTTCCTGGTATCCCTCCCGCTCGTGAAGTCGAGTTTCATATTGATCTTGTCCCTGGTGCTTCCCCCGTGGCTAAATCTCCTTACCGTCTTGCGCCCGCTGAGATGCAAGAATTGGCAAGCCAACTTCAAGAGTTGACTGCTAAAGGATTCATCCGCCCTAGCTCTTCGCCCTGGGGTGCTCCGGTGTTGTTCGTTAAAAAGAAAGATGGATCGTTTCGCATGTGTATTGATTACCGCGAGTTGAACAAACTCACCATTAAAAACCGGTATCCCTTACCGCGTATTGACGACCTCTTTGATCAACTCCAAGGTGCCTCTTGTTTCTCCAAGATTGATCTCCGCTCTGGCTATCACCAGTTGCGCATCCGCGATGAAGATGTTCCGAAGACTGCTTTTCGAACTCGTTATGGCCATTTTGAATTCTTGGTCATGTCCTTCGGTTTAACCAACGCACCCGCCGTTTTCATGGATCTAATGAACCGGGTGTGTAGGCCTTTCTTGGATAAATTCGTGATTGTGTTTATCGATGACGTTCTGATTTATTCTAAGACCAAGGCCGAGCATGAGCAACATCTTCGGTTGGTGTTGCAAAAGCTTCGAACCGAGCAGCTCTTTGCCAAGCTCTCCAAGTGTGAATTTTGGTCGGATGAAGTACAGTTTCTTGGCCATGTTGTTAACAATATGGGTATTCATGTCGACCCATCCAAAATTGAAGCAATCAAGAACTGGATTACGCCATCCTCTCCTTCTGAGATCCGTTCCTTTCTGGGCTTAGCTGGTTATTACCGGCGCTTCATTTCGAACTTCTCAAAGATCGCATTGCCTTTAACAGCTCTAACGCATAAAGGTAAACCATATATTTGGGGCTCGAAGCAAGAAGAAGCCTTTCTGACGCTCAAGCGATTGTTGTGTGAAGTTCCTGTTCTTGCGCTACCTGAGGGTAATGATGATTTTGTCGTGTTACTGCGATGCCTCCAACCAAGGTCTCGGTTGTGTTCTTATGCAACGAGGCAAGGTTATCGCTTACGCATCAAGGCAACTCAAGGTTCATGAAAAGAATTATACAACTCACGACCTCGAACTTGGTGCAGTTGTATTTGCCTTGAAGATCTGGAGACACTACCTTTATGGTACTAAGTGTATCCTTTACACTGACCATAAAAGCCTTCAGCATATCTTTGATCAGAAGGAACTTAACATGAGGCAAAGCCGATGGAACGAACTCATCAGCGATTACGATTGTGAGATCCGGTATCATCCTGGTAAGGCTAATGTGGTAGCCGATGCGCTCAGCCGAAAACCCTGCCAGCTTAACTGTATCTTGCCGCGCACGCAGCTTCACTTCGCGCCGATCCAAAGCAACCTTGAATCGCGCATATCGTGACGCGCAGCGCGCATCCATCAGTGATGATAACCTTCGCGCCGAGTTAGCGTGTGGCGCGGAAGCGCATTTTGTGCCTAATCTGAGTGGAATTCTCTGCTATCTCAATCGCATCTGGATTCCCTTTGATGAGAATCTTCGCGCTGATATCCTGAGTGAAGCGCACAAATCTCGGTATTCTATTCATCCTGGCGCTGATAAGATGTACAAGGATTTGCGCATAACTTATTGGTGGCCCGGTATGAAAAAGGATATTGCTGTGTTCGTAGCTAGATGCCTGACTTGTTCTAAGGTAAAAGCTGAACATCAACGCCCATCTGGTTTGCTCGAACAACCAGAAATTCCTACGTGGAAATGGGAATGTGTAGCGATGGACTTTATTACCAAGTTACCTTTGACAGCAAGCAAGCATGATAGCATTTGGGTAATAGTGGATCGTTTGACTAAGTCTGCTCACTTTCTGCCCATTCGTGAAAACTACCGTGTTGAGCAGCTCGCGCAGCTTTATGTCAAGGAAATTGTCTGCCGCCATGGTACTCCTTTGAGCATCATATCCGATCGCGATGGCCGTTTTATATCTCGCTTTTGGAAATCTCTCCAATCTGCGCTAGGAACTCGCTTGGACATGAGTACGGCATATCATCCTCAGACTGACGGTCAGTCTGAGCGAACTATTCAAACTCTTGAGGATATGCTCCGATCTAGTGTTCTTGATTTTGGAGGTAATTGGGATTCGCACCTGCCTTTGATCGAGTTCTCTTATAATAACAGCTATCATTCCAGTATCGGTATGGCCCCATTTGAAGCACTTTACGGTCGTAAGTGCCGCTCCCCGATTTGTTGGAGCGAAGTGGGTGAAACTCAAATCACAGGACCCGAACTTGTTCAAGAGACAACCGATAAAATCGCCAAGATCCGTGATCATCTGCTGACTGCCAGAAGCCGACAGAAGAGTTACGCAGATCGTAGGCGAAAGCCTCTCGAATTTCAAGTTGGTGATCTTGTTCTCCTCAAAGTGTCGCCCTGGAAAGGTGTTGTCCGCTTTGGGAAGAAAGGTAAGCTTGCTCCTCGATATGTTGGACCATTTAAGATTCTCGCGCGTGTAGGAAAAGTTGCCTACAGACTTGACCTGCCGCCCGCGCTCAGCAATGTGCATCCAACGTTCCATGTATCCAATCTCAAGAAGTGTTTAGCTGACGAGAACCTTCACATTCCACTTGATGAAGTTCAAGTTGATGAAACTATGCATTTCGTTGAGAAGCCTGTTGAGATTATGGATCGCGAGGTAAAGCAAACCAAGCGCAGTCGTATCCCTATCGTGAAAGTTCGTTGGGAGTCCAAGCGCGGAGCCGAGTTTACATGGGAAAGGGAAGATCAAATGAAGATCAAGTACCCGCACCTGTTCTCTGCGCAACCTACTTCGAGATAAATTTCGGGACGAAATTTCTTAAAGTAGGGGAGACTGTGACATCTGCCCCGATCCGACCCGACCCAGGTACCCGTTTCTCTGACCCGATCTCTTTCTTTTATGATTTAATATTTATACTTATATTTTACTTTTAATAATAATAATATATATTTTCCTTCCCGCCTCTTTCTCTCTCTTTCTTTCCGCCGTCCCGTCCCTCTCCTTCTCTCTTTCCGCCTTCTTTTCCCTCTTGTCGCCGTCCCGCCCTTAAGCCTTGTTTCCCTCTTTTTCTTCTAACTCTTTGCTTGTCCTTTGTTCCTTCCCGCCTAAGGTTGTCTGCGCAGCTCCACGCGCCAGACCCCTTGCAAGGAAGCCTGCGTGAAGACCACCTGTTTCAGCGATACGCGAGACGAACTCTTCTCGCAGCGCGCTAAGAATTGTAATTCTTCTCGCAGCGCGCTAAGAACGGTAGTTCTTCCCGCGACGCGCTAAGGATTTGTAGTTCTTCTCGCAGCGCGCTAAGAATCGTAGTTCATCCCTCGACGCGCGAAGAATTATAGTTCTTCCCGCGGCGCGCTAGGAATTTTAGTTCCTCCCGCGGCGCGCTAAGAAATGTGATTCTTCCCGCGGCGCGCTTAGAAATGAAGTTCTTTCCGCGACGCGTTAAGGTTAGTTCTGTCTGCCTTCGCGCTCGCGCTCTCTTGACCTTCTGTGTCTGCCTTCGCGCTCGAGCTTCTCGCGCTAAACCCTTTGAGTTTTCTTCTGTTTAATCTAGCCGTTGCTTTTGTGTTGTCTTATCTTTTGAGCTGTTGACCTAATCTGCTTTATGTCTGAAAAGCCACTTTTGGAGCAGCATGCGCACCAACCCCATTGGTTGGCAGATAAAGTGACTGACATTATCTTTGGAGATCTGCTTTTTCCATGCTTGACCAGTACCTTTATCTGACCCGCCCATGCCTTTTTACTGTTCCCTGTCAGCTTTATCTTGCCTCTGCAGCTGCCATATCTTTCCATATCTTTTGCTTTTGGATTCTTATGCTTTTTGATATCTTTTGCTTGATCCTGTTAAAGATCTTTTCCCCTTTTCTAGGGATTATGTCTCCTAGGGTTTTCCTATAAATAATAGTATTATTTTTCCTAACACTACACACACAAAACACTTAATCTCTCCTGTTCTCCTTGCTCTCTCTGCCGCCTCCCTCTCTGCCTCCGTCTTCCTCCCTGTTCTGTCCTGCTTTTCCGGTAATATATATATTATA
This sequence comes from Bidens hawaiensis, assembly GCF_021521415.1. Taxonomy (NCBI): domain Eukaryota; kingdom Viridiplantae; phylum Streptophyta; class Magnoliopsida; order Asterales; family Asteraceae; genus Bidens; species Bidens hawaiensis. The sequence goes on from NW_027495905.1 coordinate 55,641, forward strand.
TATAATAATTTACTTATTAATTATGCTAACTTGTAATCAAGACTTAAAACAATAATCTTATTTATAGGTTAACTTGTGCTTGTTTAAAGTTGGTTCTTGCTTTATCTTGCACCGCATCGTTTATCAAGTGAGTAATCTCGTACCTAATCCCTTTTTGCTTTTAATGTTTTGGGATGTTCATGTGTTCATACAAACTTAGAGTCTTAAACTTGTTTATGAACTTTAGTCGCGCAGTATCCCATGTGTTGAGGACGTAGACTTGGCTGTTTATTTGTATGTGTGGATCATTAACCGTCTTGTCGGTCTATTCCGCAGTTCTCATGGTACCATTAGATGAACACGGGAGAACTATCGTTTATGATTTTCTCTTTTGTTTACACATGCACAGTTTGTCTTGTTTGTGAGCTCAATTGTGAGCACTGGCAGTCTTATGAATCTTAGAGTTGGTCCCGATCAGATTACACCCTTGTTGAAAACCAGACATACACATGTTGCGCGCAGATTTATGGTTATCTATGTATTGTATTAAACTTGATTTCTCACCAACACGCAAGTGTTTGACGTTTATTTTAACACATGTTCAGGTTTGCAGTAGCTGTTTTGGAGTTCGAGGACACGTAGGGAGTTTTCTTTATTTTGGACCTAGATTAAAATGTATCAAGACAAGTTTTTGCTGTTCGAATATTATGATTTATAATATATTGATTTATGATGATTTATGTTATCTTGTGTTTACCCTGCGCGTGCGCGAATGAATGTATTTATTAAATATTGACACCCAATAGTGTCACGAGTAATGAAACAATATGTGGCGCCCCGATGTATAATCCGCCTTTGGTCGGGGTGTTACAGCATCCGTGTGCATCCCCGGCCAAAAATATCCCGCGTTGTTTAGCTTAGCTACAACTGCGCGTGGACCTGCGTGTACTCCACAGATGCCTTCGTGTATTTCTCTTAGGAGGTAGTCGGCATCTTGGTCGTCAACGCATCTGTGGAGTGGGCCAAGAAAGTTACGCCTGTAAAGTATGTCATCAACAAGTTGATAATTCAGTGATTTACAGCGTATCTTTCTTGCCTGTGTCTTCGACTCTGGTAGTATACCCGCTGTAAGGTAGTTTATGATTGGTGTCATCCATGTTTCTGTGCCGGTTTGGATGACACAAATTTCCTTGTGCGGGACTGATGGTGCTCCAAGAAGTTCAACGCGGTTGTCCTTTCCCAAGTGGGTGAAGGCTAACGATGCAAGCTTGCTTAACGCATCCGCAGATTTGTTTTTGCTTCGCTTGACGTGCACAACTTTGCAATCGTTAAAATCGCGCATAAGGGTTTTGGCTTATGCAAGGTACAGGGCCATTATGTCATTCACGGCCGTGTACGTCCCGTTTATCTGGTTGGCTACTAGCATGGAGTCCACGTGGGCTTCCAAGTATTTTACCCCCATCTTACGCGCAATTCTTAATCCGGCTAAGAATGCTTCGTACTCCGCATCATTGTTCGTACTTGGGAAATCAAGCCGAATAGCGTAAGTGTATCCTTGACCTGCCGGGTTAGTTAGTTTCAACCCCGCGCCTGAACCTTCGTTGTTGGCTGCTCCATCAGTATAGAGTCGCCAGACATCGTTAGTGTCTTGTGCTGGAGAGGGTTGAGCCTCTTCCTGGCACTCTTTTTCCCGCGATGCGGGGACTTCCGCAATAAAGTCGACCAAGACCTGGCCTTTTATGGCTGGTCTTGGCTTGTACTTTATCGCGTATTCCCCCAACTCAATTGCCCATTTGGCTAGGCGTCCCGACAAATCGGGTTTGCCTAGAACGTTTGCAAGTTTGAAGTTGGTGAGAATGGTGATTGGGTGACCTTGGAAATATCGTCTTAGCCTGCGTGAAGCCTGTACAAGCGCTAAGACTAATTTTTCCAGGGTAGAGTACCGAGTTTCCACGTCCGTTAAGACGCGACTTACATAGTAGATGGGCATCTGGATGCCTTTTCGTTCTACTAGTAAGACTGCCCCGGTTTCTCTGTCTATGGCGGAGAGGTAGAGAATTAATTCCTCCCCCACTTCTAGTGCTGTGAGCGTTGGGAGTTCAATCAAGCGTGACCGAATCTCTTGAAAAGCTGCTTCCGCTTCTGGTGTCCAGCGGAAGTGCGTTTTTTCAAACAATTTCTTAATGTCGACACGAATGGGAACGACCTATCCGCATGGTTTGCCAAAAAGCGGTTAAGTGCGACTAGTTGTCCATTCAGTGTCTGAGCTTGTTTGATGGTAGTAGGTGATTCCATTTTTATAATGGCTTAAACCTTTTCAGGGTTCGCTCTGAAGCCATCTTTGGTAACGATGACTCCTAAGAACTTCCCTTCTTCCATCCCAAAAGAACACTTGCTCGGGTTGAGCTTCATGTTTATCTTTCTGAGCGTGTTGAAAGTTTCTTCGATGTCTTTCAACATCGCTTCTGGCTCAAGGCTTTTGATGACCAAGTCATCCATGTAAACTTCTAAGTTCCTCCCGATTTGGGCATGGAACTCTTTGTTCATCAGGCGTTGGTACGTGGACCCAGCATTCTTAAGTCCGAATGGCATCATTTGGTAACAAAATGTGCCATCGGGTGTCCGAAACGCGGTTTTGTCCTGATCGTCAACGGCCATGTGGATTTGATGGTATCCCTTATACGTATCAAGGAAGCATTTAAGGCGAAACGGTGCTAACGAATCTACCTTAAGGTCAATTTCGGGTAACGGGTAACAATCCTTGGGGCATGCTTTGTTTAGGTCTTTAAAATCTATGCACATGCGCCATTGTTTGTTGGATTTCGGTACCATGTCGGGATTTGCAACCCATGTTTGATATTTACTAACGTGTACGATGCCTGCGTCAAGGAGTTCCTTGACTTGGGTTCTACACGCGTTAGCCTGTTCCGCACCCATTACGCGACGCTTTTGTATGACCGGCGTAAAAGTCGGGTCACACTTGAGCTTATGTTCCGCCTTACTTCGGGGTACACCAGCCATGTCAGCTGGTGTCCACGCGAAGATGTCAACATTTTTTTGCAATAAGCGTTTGAGTAAGGTGCGCGTGGGATTAGTGATCGTTGGGCCAATGGTAACGGCCTGTTCAGGGTATTTGCCATTGAAGACCCATTCTTCCGGCTCGGTAATGGTTGGTTTAGCCATCTTTGGTTTGGGTTTAGATGAGACAGATGCGATGCATACCTGGGGAATACCCGTGATCATCGCGACACCCTCAGCTGTTGGCCATCCCATCATGCCATGGACCGAAGACACCACGGCATTAAATCTTGCCATCCCATCTCTCCCGAAGAGAATGTCGTATGTGTGGTGTGGCTTCCTCATTACGACGAAGTCCACGTCTTCTGTGCGGGAGTACTTCCCGTCCGTGAGAGTGACGGGGAAATATAGGATACCCAAGGGGGTGTTTGTGCAGCCATCGAACCCTTCCATCGAGGCGTAAACCGTTTCTAGGCGTTCTTTGTCTTCGTCGTCTAGCTTGTCGAAGAACTGCCTATACATGACCGTTGACGAAGCGCCGTTATCAGCAAGAGTGCGGGAGGTGATGTAGTGCCCCAGCTGGCTTTTGATGATTATGGGGCCTTCTTTGTTGGGCCCTCCTGGCACATGCGGGAAACGCACTTCAGCTTCCTTCCACGCACTTGGCTCTGTTCGTCGTTTTCTTCCTCTGACGTTACCATGAACCATGTGAATGCTGATGTCGACGGGCTTTCGTCCGTTGCCCTTATACCGATTGTCATTCCTCCCTCCGTTCTTGATTGACGCCACGAGGTGTGTGAGTTTCCCATCTTTGACGAATGTTTCGACGATATCCTTCAAAGATGTGCATTCCTTCGTGGTGTGGTCTTTGGTCTCGTGGAAGTCACAGGATTTGCTCTGATCAGCGTTATGACGCTGTCGGATTATTGTAGTCTTTGGCCATGGGAGTTTCTCGGTGGCAAATATATAAGTCTTAATTACCCATTTAACCATTCATTTCTCACATATTCCATACACAACCCAAAACACACACTTAAAGCCTTCTCTCTAGTTCTCCCTTTTCTCTAGCCGAAACCAAGAAGGAAACCGAGCACCGACCCGAGGTAATACTAGTATGATGTTTTATTAACTTAAACCCGTTAGATATGGTCACGAAACGACGAGCCGACACCGTTAAACCGTTTAAGTCACGAGATCCAGATGGAATCGGGTATAAACCGAACCTAAGATGAGCTTAGGGATCACCCTAGCTCAGATCTGGATCGAACGGGGCGAAAAACGGTGAAAAAACGAGTCAAAACTCGTTTTATCCGGCGAAAACCAGATTTTCCGGCAATGGCGGCGCCGGAATAGTGGTACGAGGTTAAGGAATGTCAGAGAATGTTCTGACATTCTCTGACCTAACCCTAATTCGTTAACGGGAAGTTAACGAATTAGAAGTAGTTCGTTAGCAGGGAGTTAACGAATTAGACGCAATTCGTCAAGCGATTCGTTATAGATAAGAGGACGAACTAACTGTGATCATTCGTTAAAAAAAGATAACGAATTGGAAGGTCCAATTCGTTACCTGGACTGATTCGCTACATGAACTGATTCGTTTACTAACCAGTTCGTTAAAAGGTTCAATTCGTTATAAGAGCCAGTTCGCTAAGATAAGCCAGTTCGTTAAAAACCAAGTAACGAATTAAAAGTTTGACAATATGACAGAACATTCCCTGGACTTAGAAAAGAATGCATTAATTACAAAGAAGCCCTTGGACTCTTTCAAGTTAACTAATTAAATGATGATTCAAAATTCTAATGGAAAATGTGTTAAGACAGTTAATTACAAAGAAGCCCAGCTCGACCCCAGCCAGGGGCTCTGCCCCTTGGACCTGCTAGGGGCTGCCGCCCCTAGACCCCGCTACCAGGGGCGCTGCCCCCGGAACCCCGTTCGTTGAGGGTAATAATTAAGACTAGAAAGACGATATAAGTAGTGATAGTTAATTGATACATGTAATTGTTATACAGTTAGTCGTGCACAGCTCAAGAAAGGAATAACTATAAACGGTGAACGTAACCGCATTCATGTGAGTTTCTAGCCCCATTCCTTGTTATGTTTTCGGGGCTGTGTGCATACTCGATGTGATTAGTTAATACACTTATTCTAAGTGATAAGTGTATGCCATATATGTATTATGTGAAATGTATGAATGCTTTCTTGTCGGTATATGAACGATCTTCGGATATTGCATGTACTGCTAAGTAATGGTTGATGTTATATATATGTTGTAAGATGAAGAATGAATGATGTATGTATGTGCGAAACTTACGATTATGTATATAGAAAGTATGTTATGAAGGTAGGGAAAAAAGGGTACCGGACCCTAATAATATCCGAGGATGAAAGGTGACCGGACCCTAATAATATCCGAGGATGGAGGGTGGCCGGACCCTAATAATATCCGAGGATGGAGGGTACCGGACCCTAATAATATCCGAGGTAAGTAGGGCGAATGCTCTTTATAACGTATGGTTAGTTATGAATGTATATGAAAGAATGATGGACATGTTAAGTATGTAATGCGTACCTACGGGCACGTATATGTGTATGTAAAGTAAGTTATGTGTTTAACTAGAACTCACTCAGCGTAGCTGACTTTTAGTATGCACGCAGGTTAACAGGTTGAGACAGCTGGTTTGAGGAGGACACATGGCAAGATCGAAGAGGCTGGCATCTGAAGATTTGTCGTGATGTTTTGATATTATCATTTATATTATGTTTAAAAGACAAGGTAAGAATGTCTGTAATGAATGGTTGACTATTATTATTATTCCGCGAAAGTTTTAATTAACTCTGATTTTAGAACTGTGTTTATGAGTAAATCCAACACCAAAGTAGGGCTACCGGTAATGGTCTTACAAATATGGTATGTTTCCTTTGCTTTGGTTTTTTGTTTATTTATGGTAATGATGGATAGTGAAAATTTTGGCTATGTGATAATAAATCTAAGGCTAAGGGTAATGGGGCTTGGTTGATCCCCAAGTGATCCAATTAAAACCCGACACGTAGGCGTTGATGTGGCACAAGATCAAGCCCCTCAACCAAGCCCCAGAGGGTGTAGTGGTCCAAGTGATCCGGGGCTTGATTAGATTTTTTTTAACACAAAAATACAAAATAAAAATAAAAACCTATCTTCTTCCTCCTCCCTCTCCAAACCACCACCACCGTCCACCCCTTCTTTCTCTCTCTACACCCCAAAACCACCACCATACCTTCACAACACAAAAACTATCTCCCTCTCTCACACACACTGAAGTTTCAGCCGGAAACCACCACCTACCTTCACAACCCAAAAACCACCACCATACCTTCTCACAAGTTCTGGCCAGTCGATCAGAACCGACGACCGACGACCACCAAACACGGCACCGCACCGCCACCATATACAATAGCTTTCTGTCTATCTATTTATCTATCTATCTATCTATTTCTCTCTCTCTCTCTCTCTCTCTCTCCAACGGCTCTTTTTATCCACCCACCCCGCAGTCCGGCTCGCCCCTCCCTTCGCGCCCCCGCTCACATGAGGGGTGGTAATGGTGTGCGCGAGCCACGTTTACAGCCACCTGGATCACCCCCCTCATCAGCGCCCCATTACCCATACCCTAAAAACTTAGATTGGTGTTATTGGTATGTTATTGTTTTTTAAGTTTTACAACGCTTAAATGACTTATATGTTCTTGCACTTGTAGTCTCTTGCTATTCCTTGTTTTAGTTTTTGTAAAATCATCATATATATACATCATAGAGTAATTGTCATAGAGTAGTTATATAATTACTCTACTTGTGTATATAATTACTCTAATTGATTATCACGTTTAGCACGTTAATTTCATTTGTTGTAAGGCCCCGTTCCCGGTGCCTCACTTTGGACGTTGGATTTACTCATCAACACAATATTCGAAGATCGTTCACGTACCGACAAACAATCATTAATATCTATCACATATCATGTATAGCATACACTTACCACTTAAGGTAAGTGTATTAACTAATCACATCGAGTATGCACACAGCCCCGAAAACATAACTAGGAATGGGGCTAGAAACTCACTTGAACTCGGTTAGGTTTGTTGTTAATGGTTGTCCTTCTCTTTGGTTGTGCGCAACTAACTGTATAACAATTATACGTATCAATTAACTATCACTACCCATAACGCGTTCCTGGTCTAATTATAAACCTCAACGAACGGGGGTTCGGGGGAAGCGCCCTTGACAGCGGGGTTCTAGGGCGGCAGCCCCTAGCAGGGTCCAAGGGGCAGAGCCCCTATCTGGGGTCGAGCTGCCATGTCAGCTTGGAAAAATTTTATTTACATTAACTGTCTTAACACATTTTCCATTAGGATATTAATTTATCTTCTAATTCGTTAACTCATTCTTCATAACGAATAAAGTCTGATTCGCTATCCGATTCGTTACCTTAAATGTAAGCGAACATACAGGTTAGGCGAACTTAACTCAAGCGAACTTAACTTAAACGAGGTTAACATCAGCGAACTTAGCATCAGCGAAGTTAACATCAGCGAACTTAGCATCAGCGAAGTTAACATCAACGAACTTAGCATCAGCGAAGTTAACATCAGGCGAACTTGTATGAGTAACGAACTTAACCAGCAGCGAACTTAATCAACAGCGAAGTTATGGAGTAGCGAACTTATACATCAGAGAACTTATGGAGCAGCGAACTTGTACAACAAGCTTGCTGTAGCGAGCTGCTGCTGCCCGGGTTCGTTTTATCAACAAAAATACGCGTTTTATAACCCTTACTCCGCTCCTTTATGGTTTGGCTTTAATCCCAGCCATTCTCCAGTCCGATTGCGGCCCAAACTTGACCCGTTTGTAATATAAAGTATAAACCTTAAAGGCTAACGTTTAAAACTAGATTTAGGGTTCATTTTAGACGAGCCGCACATGTTTGCAGGTCCATTAAGTTCGTTTTGTCATCAAGTTTACAACTTTATGGTTCATTTCTACCCGATCTATTCTACGATTAAGTTTCGATACTAACCGTTCATAAAAAAGTTAACTTTATGCTTAAAAACATACCTTGTCGGATTCGTTTGGTCGCGCTTAGTTCGGTTATGAACTCTAGATCTTGCGTCTATCTTGTATATGGAAGATATATTGATAATGATGCTCGCACGATCTCGTTCTTCTCTTTCCTCTCTCGGCCGCGATTAACAAAGAGGTGTGTGTGTGTGTTTCTTTGAGTGTGTAGGGATTTTGGAAAGATGGAAATGAGAGTTAGGGTTTTAGGATGGTTTAAGGGGGTATTTATATCCCTTAAAGCCCATGGACATAAGACCCATTACCCTTTAGTCCATCTTAGTTAATCCAAGTCCATGATCTTTTCCTTATTACATGCTAGTTAATATTAATTAACGCATGACAACTTAACACAACTTTCTTTATTTAATATTATAATATTTGGGATGTTACATTTGTATTTGATCCAAACCCTATATATATATAATATATATATAAACGAAAACATAAAAATCCTACGTGTCGCGATGTGGCGCTCCCCCTTTTTTGGAGTCATCAGATTTGCTTGATTTTTAAATGGAGGCTTCTCATGCATTTGACCCGAATTCACAGGTATGGGTCTTATCAAACCCAGACATTCCTTAAACGGGTTATAACATCTCATTAAATTAAATATTAATCTCACCAAATATTTGATATGAAAATCCTATAAAATAGGGATATACTAAAAATTAATATTTATTTTTTTAATAGATATGAACTATTATTAAATATTTAAAAACTTTTTATACAAAAAGTAAATGTTAAAAAATAAAATTTTAAATAGGTATTTACTCAATCCGTTAATTCCACGCTCTTTAATCATTTGATTATTTGATGACAAAAGTTAACTTTTATATATTAAAACGAATTGGTGTTATTATGTTTCCAAATAGTATATTATCTATCTTAAATATATCTATAATATACATAAACGAAACCATAAAAATCCTACGAGTCACGATGTGATCGCTCCCTTTTTGTTGAAGTCATCAGATTTGTTTGATTTTTAAATGGAGACTTTTTTTAGAGTCACCGAATTCACGAGTAAGGGTCTCATCAAACCCAGATATTTTTTAAACTTGTTATAATGTCATTAAATTTAAAACTAATCTCACCTAATATTTGATTAAAAATCCTCTAAAGTAGTGATATATACGGGGGCTGTTTTACATTACTCGCTTTTAATATTTATATACTTTTTTGGGTTTAATTTTATTTATTGTAATGAAATCTATAATATACTTAGAGTTTGATGATAAAAAGGTTTCACAAATAACTAAGATGTTATAACCCGGTTTAAAAGTTATATGGGTTTGGTAAGACCTAAGACTCGCTTATTTTTTTACTATAAAATTGTTTCTTAATTATAAATAATATTTTTTAACAAAAAATCATATAATTATTTTTAGTTTATCCTATTGTATAGGATTTTTACATCAATAATTTGGTGAGAGTAATTTTTAATTTAATGAGATGTTTATAACCCGTTTAAGGAATATCTGGATTTGGTAAGACCCATACCCGTGAATTCGGGTCTAGGGTCTCATCAAACCCATATAGCTTTTAAACCGGGTTACAGCATCTAATTTATTTGTGAAACAATTTATCATCAAATCATAAGTATATTGTTAACTTTCATATAATAAAAAAATAAATAAATATTAGAAACAAATAATGTAAACAACCCCCATAATACGAGGGACAAAAACTAGTATACTTCCCTCAAAATATCAAATAAAAATATTAATTTTTTTATTTATATTTTTCTATATTTTTTATTGATTTTATTATTTTTATTACTTTTTAATTATCAAAACTTCGTTTATTTTTTATGTGTGTTAAAATGGTTTTATTTAATAGCAAAATTCCACCATTAGCACTTAAAAGGATTTGGCCCATAAAATCACATTTGTATTGGATGACCTCATACTACTATACCAAAAGGTCATTAGTATGCATTAAAATGATTTGTTAAATTCTGTGTGTGTTTACTCTCAAATAAATCCTATAACGTTTTGCCACTTGTTACTCCCATATTTATCCTTACAATTTAAAACCAACTAAATCTCTCAAATCATTAATTACCATTTATTTGTTAAATCGATAACTATTATAAATTAATTTGATGATACAAATAACTATATAAAAATTTTAATTTTTTCAAACACTATTGTGCAACGTGTGTTTTTTAACAGTGTATGATATGTTTATTGTTTTTATATCTCACTTAATTATTACATATTGTTTTTTTTTTCCAACAATGATTTGTTGGAAAAATTTACACTATAAGATGTAAATTACTTTTATTATATGCTCTATACTCAAACTAATACGTAATTGAAGATGATTACTGATTAGATTTGCTATAAATATGATCTATGCAAATATGTAACGTTTAATTTTGGTGTCGGTAGAGGCTTACATGTCTGATCTCACTATGAGATACCTTGCATGAAAGTAGTTATATGTAAATTTGAGCATTAGATTGTAGGTGAGAGTGATTGTTGATTTCTTATTTGCTTAAGATGGTTCTTAAACTGATATAGTTGTTATTAGCTTATTGCTGTTGCTTTAGCAAAATGTTAAATCTTAGTGGTACTTTGCGTCTTTGCTTGATAGGTGGTACAAAATGGAATAAGTATGGATAGTTAAAGCAAACGAATTGATCATTTAGTTTGAGTAATTTTACACCGAATAGTAATGAATAAAAATTAATTGCATTATAATTTTATATGTAATTTTTCAAAATTATATACACATATTGGAAAATTTTCAAAATTCTATATATAATTTTTCAAATTTATAAAACGGATTTGATTAATAAGTATAACTTTTTAAAATTCTTCAAAAGCTTTGACCTAAATTGACTGATCTTGATAAATTAAATTTAAACACACAATTAAATCAAACTATTAAACCGATAAAGCATACTAATAAATTAAATATACATCTCTTGACTCTTTTATGGTTCACATTTATTTCCACACATTGATTAATTACGATTAATTTTAAATATTCCTTATTAATCCTAGTCAGAAAATTCTTATATTGCTCTCATCCTTGATTGAACACGCGAGTCTTGATAGTAGGGACGAGCTTAGGATGGTACCCAACCTTATTGGTACCGATCCCGAAATTCGGAAATATTTGGTACCAGGATCGGTTTGTACCGGTATTTCGTCTAACATTCCGGAAATGCCATTACCGTACCGGTATCGGTAACGTACCGATACCAAAAACTCAAAACTTGATACCGATGATACCGAAAACACTCATCTCCACTTGACAATTCTGGTTTTTTTGATCATCTTTGTTACATTTCTTACTTTCTTTCTAGCTCTAACTCGAAAATTAGTAAAAATTATAGTGTCACATCATCGTCCATCTCATCACATTTATTCCTCGAGACCTCATCACATTTCACTTTCAACTTGATGAGTAGGTTAAATATTGTGTTTATAATGTTTCATATTGTGGTTATTAATTATTTTTATGTTATCTTTCGAGCATGTTAAACTTAACTTGTGATTTCAATAGTTAAACGATCTAATTTTTATAATTTCCTACTGTTACTATCATTATGCTTATGATTTGTACTTCATAACTAGGTATTGGCTTGTTCTATTCGAACTGGATTTGATGATTTTGTAATAAAACCCTTTATGTTCGGGTTCTTAATCATCATTTGAAATTAAATTATACACAAAGTCCCCGTCAAGGATGCCACAAAGAAGGAAATTAGGTTATCAGTTAATTACTGAATTTGAAGTACACAGTGGGTACTGATTCTCGTATTTGTTTTACATTCAAACTTATTTGTTTCCTAAACTGTTTTTTAAAAATAAATATTTTTCTAAGTACCGTTTTGACATCGTCTTCCCATTTTAATTTCATAAAGCACGAATTCAAATACCACTTTCCACTGATTCCTTGTGGAGATGACTTTATTTGCCCATACTAGTTACAAGTGATTAAGATCCGATAACTAATTTGTTTTTTTAATAGACCACGACATCTACATCATGGCTAACTTCTTATTTTCACAGATTCAGAAATATTTAACCCGTTTCATGTGCCTTAAGAGTAGTGTTGACTTGGAGGTAGGTTCATGACTCAGAAGACTCCCTGCATGATCATCCCAGTAGTCCTGTAATTTTTTTAAAAAATTATACATATACAATTTTTTGAAAAAAAAAAAGCATTTATAACGTTTAAACACAAATAACCAACTCACTTAAACCCATTTATATAAAAAAAAAAAAAGATTACAGAAGCCAAACCATAACTCAATAAGCCC